>NC_054700.1:23121059-23134605 GCF_016097555.1 Gigantopelta aegis | reverse complement strand
AATAAAACATTTCCTTCCTTCCTCTCAATATCTGTGTGGTCCTTCACCATATGTCCGACGCCATATAACCGTAAATAAAATGGGTTGAGTGTGTCGTTAAATAAAACATTTCCTTCCTTCCTCTCAATATCTGTGTGGTCCTTCACCATATGTCCGACGCCATATAACCGTAAATAAAATGGGTTGAGTGTGTCGTTAAATAAAACATTTCCTTCCTTCCTCTCAATATCTGTGTGGTCCTTCACCATATGTCCGACGCCATATAACCGTAAATAAAATGGGTTGAGTGTGTCGTTAAATAAAACATTTCCTTCCTTCCTCTCAATATCTGTGTGGTCCTTCACCATATGTCCGACGCCATATAACCGTAAATAAAATGGGTTGAGTGCGTCGTTAAATAAAACATTTCCTTCCTTCCTCTCAATATCTGTGTGGTCCTTCACCATATGTCCGACGCCATATAACCGTAAATAAAATGGGTTGAGTGCGTCGTTAAATAAAACATTTCCTTCCTTCCTCTCAATATCTGTGTGGTCCTTCACCATATGTCCGACGCCATATAACCGTAAATAAAATGGGTTGAGTGTGTCGTTAAATAAAACATTTCCTTCCTTCCTCTCAATATCTGTGTGGTCCTTCACCATATGTCCGACGCCATATAACCGTAAATAAAATGGGTTGAGTGTGTCGTTAAATAAAACATTTCCTTCCTTCCTCTCAATATCTGTGTGGTCCTTCACCATATGTCCGACGCCATATAACCGTAAATAAAATGGGTTGAGTGTGTCGTTAAATAAAACATTTCCTTCCTTCCTCTCAATATCTGTGTGGTCCTTCACCATATGTCCGACGCCATATAACCGTAAATAAAATGGGTTGAGTGTGTCGTTAAATAAAACATTTCCTTCCTTCCTCTCAATATCTGTGTGGTCCTTCACCATATGTCCGACGCCATATAACCGTAAATAAAATGGGTTGAGTGTGTCGTTAAATAAAACATTTCCTTCCTTCCTCTCAATATCTGTGTGGTCCTTCACCATATGTCCGACGCCATATAACCGTAAATAAAATGGGTTGAGTGTGTCGTTAAATAAAACATTTCCTTCCTTCCTCTCAATATCTGTGTGGTCCTTCACCATATGTCCGACGCCATATAACCGTAAATAAAATGGGTTGAGTGTGTCGTTAAATAAAACATTTCCTTCCTTCCTCTCAATATCTGTGTGGTCCTTCACCATATGTCCGACGCCATATAACCGTAAATAAAATGGGTTGAGTGCGTCGTTAAATAAAACATTTCCTTCCTTCCTCTCAATATCTGTGTGGTCCTTCACCATATGTCCGACGCCATATAACCGTAAATAAAATGGGTTGAGTGTGTCGTTAAATAAAACATTTCCTTCCTTCCTCTCAATATCTGTGTGGTCCTTCACCATATGTCCGACGCCATATAACCGTAAATAAAATGGGTTGAGTGTGTCGTTAAATAAAACATTTCCTTCCTTCCTCTCAATATCTGTGTGGTCCTTCACCATATGTCCGACGCCATATAACCGTAAATAAAATGGGTTGAGTGTGTCGTTAAATAAAACATTTCCTTCCTTCCTCTCAATATCTGTGTGGTCCTTCACCATATGTCCGACGCCATATAACCGTAAATAAAATGGGTTGAGTGTGTCGTTAAATAAAACATTTCCTTCCTTCCTCTCAATATCTGTGTGGTCCTTCACCATATGTCCGACGCCATATAACCGTAAATAAAAGTGGGTTAAATAAAACATTTCCTTCCTTCCTCTCAATATCTGTGTGGTCCTTCACCATATGTGTGTCGTTAAATAAAACATTTCCTTCCTTCCTCTCAATATCTGTGTGGTCCTTCACCATATGTCCGACGCCATATAACCGTAAATAAAATGGGTTGAGTGCGTCGTTAAATAAAACATTTCCTTTCTTCCTCTCAATATCTGTGTGGTCCTTCACCATATGTCCGACGCCATATAACCGTAAATAAAATGGGTTGAGTGTGTCGTTAAATAAAACATTTCCTTCCTTCCTCTCAATATCTGTGTGGTCCTTCACCATATGTCCGACGCCATATAACCGTAAATAAAATGGGTTGAGTGTGTCGTTAAATAAAACATTTCCTTTCTTCCTTCCCACAGGGAACGCCTTTTATCATACTGTGGAATTTGCTACAAGTTATTTATTTCTGAGCCGATTGATTTCCAAATTGCACACAGAAATAATATATTATTTTTGATATATTCAAAAACACTTTTACTTTTCTTCTTGGGTCAAACCAACCGAACAATACGTTAATGAATATATCTTTACTGAATGCACATATTCAATCTTTAGTGGTGGGACGTAGTCCAATGGTAAAGCGCTCGCATGATGCGCGTTCGGTCTAGGGTCGATCCCCGTCGGTGGGTCCATTGGGGTATTTATAGTTCCAGGCAGTGCACCACGACTGGTATTGCAAAGGCCGTGGTATTCGCTGTCCTGCCTGTGGGATGGTGCATATAAAAGATCCCTTGCTGCAAAAAGGTTTACGCATCCAGTAGCCGATGATTGAAAATTCATATATTTTCTAGATTCTAGTGGTGTCATTAAACTAATTTTTAAAAACTTTTCAATGCAATCTTTAAAAAATGGCCTTCAGTTAATTTTGTTGAGTATATTTACATTGTAATATCGAAGAATGCAGCTTTGATAACGAAAGAAATTATCAGATCACTTCTAGGTAGAAGACATATTTGAAAAAACACATATTTCTGCACCTAGTAAATATTTATAATGCATTGCAATGGAGTAAAATTAATTCCGTAATTTCTTTTTCAAATCAGCAACCACGATAAAGAAAAAATGCTTTCAGAGTCTGATATATGATAACTGGACTTTGGTACTGGAAACTGAAACCTAATTGAATGCTATTTTTAATATAAACAAATTGCTATTAATATCAAATTCCACGCTTTATTATTATATTTAAGGACAATACCTGGACACAATTTCCTTTAGATTACGTTTTGTGGAGAGATCTTAATTTTAATCATGATTAGCCCTACTGTTTTATTGTTCAGATTATATGAAAATTGGTCCCCATACATTTTATGTAGCTTTCTATTATCCAGGGTCGGGATGTAACCCAGTGGTAAAGCACTAGGTTTGGGATCGATCCCCATCAGTAGGCTCATTGGGCTATTTCTCGTTCCAGCCAATGCACCACGACTGGTATTTCAAAGGCCGTGGTATGTGCTATCCTGTCTGTGAGATGGTGCATATAAAAGGTCCCTAGTTACTAATGAAAATATGTAGCGGCTTTCCTCTTTAAGACTATATGTCAAAATTACAAAATGTTTGACATCCAATGGCCGATGATTAATCAGTCAATGTGCTCTAGTGGTGTCGTTAAGCAAAATTGTTACTGTCCTAATGTTTGTAGCAGCTCAAACCGGATTTTACCAATAATTTCGTACGTAAGGGAAATAAATATTATGAAGTAAAGTGAACAACGATTGTTGCAAACATTTAGTCCATGGGCCAGACCAGAATTTGGTACCACCCAGAGGGACAAAGGCTCATAGGTTTTTTTGATAGGTCTATGCATGTAGGTAATAAAATGAGATGATAGCCTTCCGTATCAAGTAGCTTTCTGTAATTTTCACCTTGAAAACTGAATAATATGCGGGGAAAAATCCGAAGCAAATGTTTGGGGTAGGGGAAACTTAATTTGGAATCACCCTGTCATAGGGATTCACCACTCAAAATGTGTGTTTTGAATCCCTCTAACGATTACATATCATAATATGCAAATGAACCACAAAAGTAGGTCATCAGTGGTCAAAAGGTCACCGATTTTGGATCAAGCTAAAAATTTATGGATTTCAACTTTGCCTCGTCATCTATTGGGACATTTGCCAAAATCAGGCCTAGAAATGGCTGGAAACTGTGTCAGATGGAATTTCCAACAATTTAAAGGCACCCATGTTCAGTCATGTAGAAAAATATTGAAACGGAAACAAACGAGCCAAGGTACGTTTTTGCAGAAATTGATACTTTTATGATATATCAGTACTAACACCAACATCAACCTTAAATCACACTATAATGACAATAAGTCTCACAAAATGTTTATTACAAAGCAGTTGTGTATTTTTTTGTTTTGTTGAGTAACTGAAGTATGAAGCAGGCCTAAAGAGGTCAAAATGTGACCTATATATGGTCATGCTGGACATTTTCAATGTTCAACACGCTAGCATCATGTTTTTGGCCAGCCATTAAGATAATAACTCAAAATAGCTTGGGACACATCTACGGAAACCATACTTAATAATTACACTTTAACAAACACTACCTATTTTACTATTATTACTAACAGACCTAAACGAATAGAAGATTGGTCGTGTAATTTTAAGCAAATCCATTTATTAAGCACCCAAACGTCCCAAGTAAAGATTGTACCTACTCTTCCATTATTATGTAGGTAATGCTATAATCTTATCTTTAAGACCTATTGCAATTGAGACAGCCGTAATGGGATGACACCCACTTAACTTACTGCAGGTCTTATAGGCTACAAATAGAAAGGCTATCTTTATCAAAAGTCCATCCCCATCCCTCTTCCGAGTGGATGCATTTTGGTAACTAATGAGCCATAATTCATCTTGGTAGGCAACCTGTTTTGGGTGCTCACAGTCGGGCATCCTGGTGTAAATGAAATTGTTTTTATCATCTTCCCCTTGCTTCATAGACAATTTTCAGGTCGCTGAATGTATCATACAAGATAAATGTAATGCGTTTAACGAGCTGGAGATATGGACCATCTGTGTCTGCTTTGGTGTAAGAGTTGAGTGTCATATTGGTAACGACACAAGTCATATCAGAGTAGCAGTTCCATGGATATCAGACTGGCTATATATTTTTTTCCGAAAAAAAGCAAAGTAGTGTTAACATCCTCTGAAGATGTTTGATGAGCAGCAAGGCCGGGGATTTCACTTTAGCCAGGATGCCTGCTTCCTTGAATACCTATTCTTTGCTTTTCTCCCGTGGATGCTTTTATTACTGTTCATGATGTATGTGTCTTATACCAACGCAAGGAGGTCGGTATTGGATGTAATTATGGTTCCCCCCCCCCCCCCCCCCCCCCCCCCCCCCCCCCCCCCCCCGAATGTTTGACCCAACATGGGAATGATTAGTCGACAAACACTATAGGATTCGCATATCCCGGGCTCGGGTGATACTGAGATCATCTGACAGAGAACACGGGACACGACTCTGTCAATAGTCCCATATCGAAATGGAAGTACTGTTGTTTCACCATTCATCTTATTATCATCCATATAATTATGTTTATGTCAAAAGAAAAAAAGGACGTTGCTAGCATACTCATGAAATATCAGGTTACTTATAAAAACAAGGTTCTATGAAACTGGACTGACATTTTACATGATCCAGCCAATAAAGAGGAACTAAATAATACTCCACACTACCAATATTGCCACCGTAGACTGCCACGAAGAGAAATAACCATTACTTTTGGTGCCGCAGTTATTCTTCAAGCAAATGTTCGTTCAATGCCACCATGTGACTATGAGGAATCAGACATCACACTTTTAATTCATGTACAGAACATTATTATGAACGACTGTACCAGCCATTATGTGCGCACTGTTAACACAAATATATATGTCGTCCCAATTGGCAAGTTCCATCATTTATTTACCTTGGGTAAAACAAATGTGAGAATATGGTTTGCCTGTGGTACAGGTAAATTCTTTACATATCAAATCAGTGGTATATATGACGTCCTTGGAAAAGATACATACTTGTCACTGCTTCTTTTCCATAGCTTAACAGGATATAGTACTCCTCCTGCTTTCTTTGCAAAAACAGGTAAAACAGGTAACATGATCCACACTCCAGCTCTTCACCGTAAGTTTTTATAATAAGACCAGTGACCTGCCAGAATGGAACAAAAATGAAAACCATCGCATCATGTTAGGATGCACCCACTATTGCTCAACCTGCTATTCATCAGTGGACAGAATGAATAAATTGCATCTACTCCAGAGGGGTGGGGTGGTCTTTTGATAACGCCAGTCCTGCATTCCTATATGTAGTACCAAACCTGTGACCCTCAAAAACTGCAGTGTTGTTACAATAGTCTAAGTGGATGTGGCACCAGATGTATACGATAAAATAAGATAAGATACATTTTATTACTGCAGATCACAGTTTATGAATAATGTATATATGACCCATGTATTATAGGGCTGCAAACTTAACAAGTATATGTGGCCAAAGCTGTAAAGATACTTAGAAATTTAACTAAATGCAAAGGATTACATTCTACCTCCATTTGGCGAAAGTGAAACAGACAGCTAGTGCCATCTATTGACAATAGTTTGAAAGATAATTTAAATGAAACTTTGAAGGAATTTCAAGATTTCCACTAGCCTGTACTTGTTCAATCTGAAAACAAAAGCTGAATTAGGGTGCTCCGACACAACCACGGGTGTTTATTATGGCATTCTCATTGACGTTTCCATCCTTATTGTTCAGAATGAGTTTAGTTGGTACCATCAAATTATAGAAAACTGGATAGTGTTTTTTTTTTTACCTCTGATGACCTACTTTTATACATGCCAATAATAATTTTCTTTAAAAGACATCAGATGCCAAGAGCACTTCATAATAAACGTGTTGAGTGTTTATTTGTTCTAATAGGGTGTTTGTTGTGTTAGTTAATGTTGGTGTTAGTACTGATATATCATAAAAGTATACATTTCTGCAAACACCTGACCTTGGCTCGTTTGTTTCCGTTGTAATATTTTTCTAGATGGCTGAACATGGGTGCCTTTGAATTGTTGGAAATTCCTTCTGACACAGTTTCCAGCCATTTCTAAGCCTGATTTTGGCAAATGTCCCAATAGGTGACCAGGGGTGGGGGCGGTCTTTTGATAAAGCCAGTCCTGCGTTCCTATATGCAGTACCATACCTGTGACCCTCAAATACTACAGTGTTGTTCAATAGTCTAAGTGGACGTGGCACTAGATGTATACGATACAATAAGATAAGATAAGATACATTTAATTACTGCAGATCACAGCTTATGAATAATGTATGTATTGCCTATGTACTACAGGGCTGCAAACTTAACAAGTATATGTGGCCAAAGCTGCAAAGATACTTACAAATTGAACTAAATGCAAATGATTACATTCTACCTCCATTTGGTGAAAGTGAAATAGACAGCTAGTGTCATCTATTGACAATAGTTTGAATGGGGAGTAATGATTTTTTAAAGGTCAGTTCATTGAAACGTTGATGGAATTTCAAGATTTTCACTAGCCTGTACCTGTTCAATCTGAAAACAAAAACTGAATTAGGGTGCTCAGACACAACCACAGGTGTTTATTATAACTTTCTCATTGCCGTTTCCATCCTTATTTTTCAGAATGAGCTTGGTTGGTACCATCAAATCATAGAATAGTGACCTTTTGACCTCTGATGACCTACTTTTATACATGCCAATAATAATTTTCTTTAAAAGACATCAGATACCAAGAGCACTTCATAATAAACATTTTGAGTGTTTATTTGTTCTAATAGGGTGTTGTGTTAGTTAATGTTGATGGTTAATTTGATATATCATAAACTTATCAATTTCTTCAAAGACTGACCTTGGCTCGTTTGTTTCCGTTTCAATATTTTTCTAGATGGCTGAATATGGGTACCTTTAAATGATAAACAAGAACATGTATTTAATATGTAATGCTAGTGGCCAAGAACGATTTGTCAGGACAGTCACCTAAAACATTTCTTCTTCCTTCCTTCTAATTGGTGACTAAATGTACATTAATACCCGCGACGTTAACTAATTTATTGTTTTTCCTGGCTTGGACATGTGACCTGATACAGGCTGGAATGTGATTCCAAGCCAAGCATCCTTCACAACTTTGGCCTTGACCTTTATTTCACATATGCACATTAAGGTTTTACTTAGACCGTGACCTTATTAAGTTCATAAACCAAAATACACCTTATTTTACGTAAAATGCCATGGGTCACACAATCGATCTACCTTCATGAACAAAACCCATTGGGGGCGTTTTCCCGTCCCAACCAGTGCTGCCAGATTGGCGTACAGCCTCCTATTTCCGTTTGGTCTATAAAGAAAGTGACAGCTTGCCACACAAGTGATATAAATACTCGAATTCGAAGGGGACCTCAAAGCTTTCAAAAGCTCAAGATTATGTATGAGATATTTCTGTCTCTTACCTCTCTTGTGACGTCTTAAGAACGAAATGTCTGATGTAATCTTGGCGGAGCTCTATTTCCGCGTTATTCGTTTATTTTTAGCCCAGTTCGATTTGGCTCTGGAGAAATAGCTTCAAATTTTGCGAGATAGTCATAGTATGTAACATGATGTAATTATTATCATAGGTACTGTCAAAGGTGTGAGTACTGTTATATGTGTGAGTATTGTCACATGTGTAATACTGTCACATTTGAGTACTGAGCACCGTCACACGTTTGAGTACTGCCATGTGTATTGTTAGAGGTATGACTTCTATCACAGGGGAGCACGACGTAGCCCAGTGGTGAAGTGTTCGCTTGATGCGCGGTTCATCTAGGATCGATCCACGTCGGTGGACCCATTGGGCTATTTCTCGTTCCGGCCAGTGCTCCACAACTGGTGTAACAAAGGCCATGGTATATACTATCCTGTCTGTGGAATGGTACATATAAAAGATCCCTTGCTGCTAATCGAAAAGAGTAGCCCATGAAGTGGCGACAGCGGGTTTCCTCTCTTAATATATGTGTGGTCCTTAACCAATCTCTGACGCCATTAACCGAAAATAAAATGTGTTGGGTGCGTCGTTACATAAAACATTTCCTTTCTTCCTTCTATCACAGATGTGAGTAGTATCATAGGTATCAAAACTGACACAGGTTTCAGTACAGTCACATTTGTGAGTACAGTCACATTTGTGAGTACTGTCATATTTGTGAATATTGTAACATTTGTGATTACTGTCACAGATGTAAATAGTTTAGGTGTGAGTACTGTCGCAGGTTTCAGTATTAAGTACGAGTACTATAATATTTAAAAACACCAAGCGTTAATTGGCAGCTAAATTTCGAGCCTACCGCACTGACTGGCATGACTGACAGTCAAGCGTCTTATCCACTCGGCCAAAGATGCTTCTACAAAGTCAGAAGCACCCTAACATGTGTGAGTACTGTCACGTGAGTACTGTCACAGGTTTGAGTACTGTCACAGGTGTAAGTAGTTACACGTACGAATGCTGTCACATGTACTGTCACAAGTGTGAGTACTGTTACAGGTGTCAGTACTGTCACAGGTGTGACTAGTGACATGTACGAATCCTGTCACATGTATTGTCACAGGTGTGAGTACTGTCACAGGTGTGAGTAGTTAAACGTATGAATGCGGTCACGTGTATTGTCACAAGTGTTAGTACTGTCACATTTGTGAGTATTGTCATATGTGTGAGTACTGTCACAGTTGTGAGTAGTTACACGTATGAGTGTTCTTAAAATGTGTGAGTACTGTTACATGTGTGAGTACTGTAACATGTGTGAGTACTGTTACAGGTGTGAGTACTGTTACAGGTGTGAGTGTTCTCCAAATGTGTGAGTGCTGTTACATGTGTGAGTACTGTTACATGTGTGAGTACTGTTACAGGTGTGAGTAGTTACACGTATGAGTGTTCTCAAAATATGTGAGTACTATTACATATGTGTGTACTGTTACATGTGTGAGTACAGTTACCGGTGTGAGTACTGTTACAGGTGTGAGTACTGTTACAGGTGTGAGTCCTGTCTGTGAACACTACTACACAGGAGAACATTTTGTTAGGTAACCGAAGTCATCCACGTTATTTGTATCAAAATTATCCGGATGTGTGAATTGTAGTTGAGTTACCAGTGAGTTGCAATGACCTAAAATTAAAATAGAAATATATTACATCATGATCATGAAGTATTTTTTCTATTTTAATTTTTGGAATCCCTCAATAACATTCCGGTAATCGTAAGTTTGTAACATTTAATTTTACAATAAAACACACTGGTGGTTCATGTGGCAATCTGTGCATGTCATGTGTGGGCATTATACCACGTGTGAGTACTGCCACAGGTGCGTGTACCGTGTCAAAGCGCTGAATATTGTCAGAGCGGTCAAAGAATTCCAAAGCACTATAAGCACTAACGGGAACAGTGCACTTATTAGCACCTGGCCTGTAAATGACTAGACACACAGTGCATAATAATTATATTCTGTAGTCCATAACGTCTGTAAGTGAAAACTTAGTTTCTAAAAGAGCATGCTGTCCAGACCATATCCTGTGCTTCTCAGTTGGAGCGCTCTTTGATTGGTCAAAAATCAACACCTAGTGACAGGTGCCGGCTGGATCCGGGCACTAGACTTCTCCCGCAGTCACGTTCTTTTTCTCAGCGTCTTTTCTTTTTTAACCGTCGCTCTCCGAGTAAATTAGTTTGTATTTTCCCCATGGCTTACCGCCACACGCTCCCACCGAGAATGGCCAATAACTGCCATAATATGAGAAGATGGCCTGTTGATACGAGTTGGAAGACAGGTCTTATACAGCTGTGAGATGGGCCAATTGGGCATTCTGTTGCAGCCGATAATAGCCGATAATAACCGACTGCAGATGGTTGAAGCTATAAATATTTGGCGAGACCTTTAACATATGTATTATGTAGTGGCAGGGCAGTCTGATTCCATGTACGTTTAACGGGGAAGGAAATTAGTGGCTAATTCATGTATTTGTTTCCTGGGTTTAGAAGTGACATAACTGGCACTTGCACAGCCATGAATGAAACTGTACTCTCGCAGCGGAGTTCTCTCTTTCAGCTTCCTACTTAATCTTATTATGGCATTCTTTATCTCCCCTTTAATGTTTATCTCCCGTTTTAATGTTTATCTCCCTCCCTCTAGATCTCCTGCCTATCTTTTTTCGTCTTTTTTTTGGTCTGTTTATCTGTCTTTCTGTCTCTGTCTATCCCTCTCTCTCTCTCTCTCTCTCTCTCTCTCTCTCTCTCTCTCTCTCTCTCTCTCTCTCTCTCTCTCCTGCCTATCTTTTTTTCTTTCTTTTTGACTGCCTCTCTGTTTCTCTCTTCCAGTCTGTCTCTCACTCTCTCTTCCAGTCTCTCTTCTCTCTGTTTCTGTGTGTGTGTGTGTGTGTGTGTGTGTGTGTGTGTGTGTATGTGTGTGTGTGTGTGTGTATTTCTCTCTCTCTCTCTTCTCTCTCTCTCTCTCTCTCTCTCTCTCTCTCTCTCTCTCTCTCTCTCTCTCTCTCTCTCTCTCTCTCTCTCTCTCCCACTCTCTCTCTCTCCCACTCTCTCCCTTTCTCCTTTCTCTCCCTCTCTCCCTCTCTCCCCGTTTATAATTTGTCAGCTTGCTACCCTAATCTGTGCACTATCCTTTTTTTTTATTCCAAATGAGCAGACAAAAACATGATAAATGGCTGTGAAAATAACACTGGTAAAGAATATTTTTGATATTTCCTTATTTGAAAGACCGTATTAATCACTGTATCTATTGGTAACGGAAAGCCGGTTGGTTTATTTAGCAACGTGCGACAAGTCACTTGTCGTTGTTAATCTCCACTATCAACGGTTATTGCAAAAATCGGAATCGATACAAAATCCGAAACCCGAGAACGGGCGCTACATAAGGAACTCCCGCGAGACTTCCTAGTTTTACGAGATCTCTTTAAGTATCGATTTGGATTGGCTTTGCAAACATGGCGGCTCTAGGGACGAACAACGTCACAGGCTTTTTTCAGAGGATTGTTCATTAAAAGACATTTAAAACCACAAATAGGTCGAGTGGTATTTAACCTAGATGCCAGAACTTCATGTAGGGAGCTGACCTTTTCGCGAGCAGACTACTGGGGAAACAATACCCTCTGACAGTTATTACACTACATAATAAAATATACCGTTACACAGACCAATCCTTTGGCGGGACCTGGAAAAATAGTGGAAACCTATTAGTCATAAGTGTTGAATATGGAAGCGAAATGAATGTATGCATAATAACCCTGGCGCGTTTTATTCCCAGGACGTTCTTATTGTTCCACAGATCACCGTTATCTTTCCCATTTGGTTGACCAAACTCCGGAAATATATCCGCAGAAGTAGCCTGCTGTTTGACTGCGATTATTGTTTTACGATCGACAGTTTTGTAGTGGTGATTTTTGGACTGAACTGTCAGAGGAAGAGCATGTAATTTGCAAACATGTAACGTGTTAAGACATTGAAGACTTCTTTGTGGTGTAGTACTTTTCGTGTAAAATGGGTGTACTTCAGCCAGGTTTAGTAAGCCTAGTTGCTTAAACCGATATCCTGAGAGAAAAAGCTAGACAACAGGGGTTGACCTTTTCGGGATATATTTCCCCCATGCAGGCTAAGGTGCATAAAAGAATCCACAGGCCTACTTCTATTACTAAAACTGCAATAGTCACTAATGCGATATAGAAACATAGAGTGTAGTTAAGGTGTGATTGAATCTGAATTTGATATAAACACGGAAATCTGGTTTGAATGAATGAATGAATGAATAAGTGAATGAATAAGTGAATAAATGAACTGGCATGCATGTGGAGAAAATTAAACTACGTGCCTAAGGAAATGTTTGTTTTCTTTGCTCGTGTAAACTACAGTATGATGGACTAAGCCTGTAATTATGTGTTTTAGTTTTCTTCACCCCTACTTTTATTTGCTCGTTGATTAATGTTATTAGAGTTATTTAATAAGCGTGTTATCAGTGCTGTTTCACATTCACTGAGCACATCGCTGATTTCTCTTTTGTCACTCGGATATTAAATGTTAAGTGAACGATTTGATTTCAGTCGCTGCTACAACGTTCTTGAAGAATGGTTTATTTATAAATTATAGACAGGCTCCGATATTCTTGAAGAATGGTTTATTTATAAATTAATTATACGTTCCAATGTAATTATATTTGAATGAAACCCTTGGAGATCGTTTTTATTATCTCAAATTTCAGTATTATTCGAGTTTTTTTACGATAGAGTATTTCGAGTTTCATTAATTTAAGGTTAAGGATTTGAAGTCTGAGTTTTCAAGTATGAATATCTGAGTTTCCGTATTACAAGTTTCATATCTGAAGGTTCAATATCTCATGATTCAGTATCACGACTTTCAGTGTCTTGAGTTTCATGACTTGAAGTTTCAGTATCTCAGTGTTCAGTGTCTCGAGTTTCATGACTTGAAGTTTCAGTATTCAGTGTCTCGAGTTTCATGACTTGAAGTTTCAGTATCTCAGTGTTCAGTGTCTCGAGTTTCATGACTTGAAGTTTCAGTATCTTAAGGTTCAGTGTCTCGAGTTTCATGACTTGAAGTTTCAGTATTTCAAGGTTCAGTGTCTCGAGTTTCATGACTTGAATTTTCAGTATTTCAGTGTTCAGTGTCTCGAGTTTCATGACTTGAAGTTTCAGTATCTCAAGGTTCAGTGTTTCGAGTTTCA
>NC_054700.1:23108559-23116059 GCF_016097555.1 Gigantopelta aegis | reverse complement strand
CATAACATGATCACAAACATGTGGAACGAACGAATGAATGAATAAATGAATGAATGAATGAATGAGAAGTAATATAATAAGATATGTTCTTCGTTAGACTGGACGAGTAGTTTTGATTACTGTGCACTGTTCAAACTAAAGATAGGTTTTCTAATTATCCTTCAGAACGTCTAATCTGAGATGCTAGTCCGTCGAGACAAACACCGTGAACGCTCAGCATCTATAAAGGTAGCTGCCACATTGCTGGCTTATCTCTTACTTTGTCCTCATTATTGTGTGAAACAACAGTGTTGATATTAAAATCTATTCTCGTAACAGGTGTCTCAAGCAGGACATATTGAACAATAAAATCACCTGATAGAAAAGCATGCCGTTTTTCCATATTTCAACAGCGACGAAAGATCATGGACGAGTTGGCTTTCAGTGTGTGATTAGGGTCAGATTAAAGGAGCGTTCCCAAAGGTTCAGACAAACAGACACACGGACTAATTCTGTATTTATGTCTAACCTTATATACAAATTAAAACAAAATGTGTCCGGCGAAGTCCAACAATAAATAAATAAAACAAACAAACAAACAAACGAATAAAAAACAAATAAAAAAACAAAACCACAACAACCCCCCCCCCCCCCAAAAAAAAAAAAAACCCAAACGAAACAACAAACACAAAACAAAACGCCATAAAATACCATCCCACAAACAACAACAAACAAACAAAAAGCCACACACAACCCAACTACCACCACTCCCCCCCCCCACCCCCCCCCCCCCCAACCAAACCCCAACCCAAAAACACCCAACCAAAACAAAACAACCAAAACACACAGCCTTAATGATAAATACTTTAACACAAACATGTGGCTGCTGAACGGTGGGGGTATTATATAGAGTGATAACTGTGGGGTATTATATAGAGTGATAACGGTGGGGTATTATATAGAGTGATAACGGTGGGGGTATTATATAGAGTGATAACGGTGGGGTATTATATAGAGTGATAACGGTGGGGGTATTATATAGAGTGATGACGGTGGGGGTATTATATAGAGTGATAACTGTGGGGGTATTATATAGAGGGATAACGGTGGGGGTATTATATAGAGTGATAACGGTGGGGTATTATATAGAGTGATAACGGTGGGGGTATTATATAGAGTGATGACGGTGGGGGTATTATATAGAGTGATGACGGTGGGGGTATTATGTAGAGTGATAACGGTGGGGGTATTATATAGAGTGATAACGGTGGGGGTATTATATAGAGTGATAACGGTGGGGTATTATATAGAGTGATGACGGTGGGGGTATTATATAGAGTAATAACGGTGGGGGTATTATATAGAGTAATAACGGTGGGGGTATTATATAGAGTGATAACGGTGGGGTATAATATAGAGTGATAACGGTGGGGGTATTATATAGAGTGATAACGGTGGGGGTATTATATAGAGTGATGACGGTGGGGGTATTATATAGAGTGATAACGGTGGGGTATTATATAGAGTGATAACGGTGGGGGTATTATATAGAGTGATAACGGTGGGGGTATTATATAGAGTGATACCGGTGGGGTATTATATACAGTGATAACGGTGGGGGTATTATATAGAGTGATGACGATGGGGGTATTATATAGAGTGATAACGGTGGGGTATTATATAGAGTGATAACGGTGGGGGTATTATATAGAGTGATAACGGTGTGGGTATTATATAGAGTGATAACGGTGGGGTATTATATAGAGTGATGACGATGGGGTATTATATAGAGTGATAACGGTGGGGGTATTATATAGAGTGATAACGGTGGGGGTATTATATAGAGTGATAACGGTGGGGGTATTATATAGAGTGATAACGGTGGGGGTATTACATAGAGTGATAACGGTGGGGGTATTACATAGAGTGATAACGGTGGGGGTATTACATAGAGTGATGACGGTGGGGGTATTATATAGAGTGATAACGGTGGGGGTATTATATAGTGTGATAACGGTGGGGGTATTATATAGAGTGATAACGGTGGGGTATTATATAGAGTGATGACGGTGGGGGTATTATATAGAGTGATAACGGTGGGGGTATTATATAGAGTGATAACGGTGGGGGTATTATATAGAGTGATAACGGTGGGGGTATTATATAGAGTGATAACGGTGGGGGTATTATATAGAGTGATGACGATGGGGGTATTATATAGAGTGATAACGGTGGGGGTATTATATAGAGTGATGACGGTGGGGGTATTATATAGAGTGATAACGGTGGGGGTATTATATAGAGTGATAACGGTGGGGGTATTATATAGAGTGATAACGGTGGGGGTATTATATAGAGTGATGACGATGGGGGTATTATATAGAGTGATGACGATGGGGGTATTATATAGAGTGATAACGGTGGGGTATTATATAGAGTGATAACGGTGGTGGTATTATATAGAGTGATAACGGTGGGGGTATTATATAGAGTGATAACGGTGGGGGTATTATATAGAGTGATAACGGTGGGGGTATTATATAGAGTGATAACGGTGGGGTATTATATAGAGTGATGACGATGGGGTATTATATAGAGTGATAACGGTGGGGGTATTATATAGAGTGATAACGGTGGGGGTATTATATAGAGTGATGACGATGGGGGTATTATATAGAGTGATAACGGTGGGGGTATTATATAGAGTGATAACGGTGGGGGTATTATACAGAGTGATAACGGTGGGGGTATTATATAGAGTGATACCGGTGGGGTATTATATAGAGTGATGGCGGTGGGGGTATTATATAGAGTGATGACGATGGGGGTATTATATAGAGTGATAACGGTGGGGTATTATATAGAGTGATAACGGTGGTGGTATTATATAGAGTGATAACGGTGGGGGTATTATATAGAGTGATAACGGTGGGGGTATTATATAGAGTGATAACGGTGGGGTATTATATAGAGTGATGACGGTGGGGTATTATATAGAGTGATAACGGTGGGGGTATTATATAGAGTGATAACGGTGGGGGTATTATATAGAGTGATAACGATGGGGGTATTATATAGAGTGATAACGGTGGGGGTATTATATAGAGTGATAACGGTGGGGGTATTATATAGAGTGATAACGGTGGGGGTATTATATAGAGTGATAACGGTGGGGGTATTATATAGAGTGATAACGGTGGGGGTATTATATAGAGTGATAACGGTGGGGGTATTATGTAGAGTGATGACGGTGGGGGTATTATGTAGAGTGATAACGGTGGGGGTATTATATAGAGTGATAACGGTGGGGGTATTATATAGAGTGATGACGGTGGGGTATTATATAGAGTGATGACGGTGGGGGTATTATATAGAGTGATAACGGTGGGGGTATTATATAGAGTGATAACGGTGGGGGTATTATATAGAGTGATAACGGTGGGGGTATTATATAGAGTGATAACGGTTGGGGTATTATATAGAGTGATGACGGTGGGGGTATTATATAGAGTGATAACGGTGGGGTATTATATAAAGTGATAACGGTGGGGGTATTATATAGAGTGATAACGGTGGGGTATTATATAGAGTGATACCGGTGGGGTATTATATAGAGTGATAACGGTGGGGGTATTATATAGAGTGATGACGATGGGGGTATTATATAGAGTGATGACGATGGGGGTATTATATAGAGTGATAACGGTGGGGTATTATATAGAGTGATAACGGTGGTGGTATTATATAGAGTGATAACGGTGGGGGTATTATATAGAGTGATACCGGTGGGGTATTATATAGAGTGATAACGGTGGGGGTATTATATAGAGTGATGACGATGGGGGTATTATATAGAGTGATGACGATGGGGGTATTATATAGTGATAACGGTGGTGGTATTATATAGAGTGATAACGGTGGGGGTATTATATAGAGTGATAACGGTGGGGGTATTATATAGAGTGATAACGGTGGGGTATTATATAGAGTGATGACGATGGGGTATTATATAGAGTGATAACGGTGGGGGTATTATATAGAGTGATAACTGTGGGGGTATTATATAGAGTGATGACGATGGGGGTATTATATAGAGTGATAACGGTGTGGGTATTATATAGAGTGATAACGGTGGGGGTATTATATAGAGTGATGAATGTGGGGGTATTATATAGAGTGATGAGCTAGAATGCATATCTCACGATTATTGCGATGTTTGCTATATCTTGAGAGAGAATAATTATTTTAGAATTGTGGTCCTTGATATATTTTAGTTATCTGATGCATTCACTAGCTGGTGATGCCCGCAATTATTCATTAAGTTACCACTTTTTAAAAGGTTACGAATAAAAATAGTGACACGATAGCACATACCACAGCCTTTGATATACCAGTCGTGGTGCTGATGAAAATTAATTAAATCTGGTAGCAATACAAACGTTTTTAAAGGTTCTAGTGTTTAACTCGGTACATTATTTCCATTAGCAGAAAGGGATAATTTATATGCAGTTTTCTACAGACAGGACCATACATGCCATGGCCTTTGATTTACCAGTCGTGGTGCACTGGTTGGGACGGGGAAAAAGTCCAATCAGAGAAAGGGTCCACTGAGATAAGGTTAGAAAACCCCCATTTATAAACGTAATCAGGAATCAAGGTCTAATGATGGAATGAGGGTCCCATGTCCTGTCGTGGACGGAGGAGCCGGCTTGGGTCGATACCCGCGTCCATAACAAGCGTGCGCTACAACAGCCTGTTGTGAATGTGCACGTTAAACACTAAGACCAGATTAGATCAGACTTGTCCAATGGGTCTGTTCTTCCAGCGAACCTCTGTACTCGTTTATACGAGTGCTGGGATGTTAAGCGGCTACATGCCTGTGGTTTAATCACAAATGCATCGATCACGGCTCCAGTGTTGTTTTTTATATTCATATTTATCAGCGTTTAGCTGATCGATCATCAACACCATAACTATTGATCAGTGCAGAGTAACACCGCATTCCAAGGTCTGTTGACTACATTTAACAAACACCTCAAGGATACGCTGCAATCTACATGTATGTTGACCAAAAAAAAACCCCATCACTACAGCATATTTATTTATATATCGGTTATTGGATGTCAAACATTTGGTCACTTCGACAGATAGTCTTTGAGGGAAAACTAGCTTGAGTTTTCCATTAGTAGCAAGGGATATTTTATATGCACCATTCAACAGACATGATAGCACATACCACGACCTTTGATATACCAGTCGTTGTGCACTGACAGGTATCAGAAATTGGCTAATGGGCCCATCGATGGGGATCGACCCCTAGACCGATCGCGTATCAGGCCTGCGCTTTACTACTGGACTACGTCCCGCCCCTCTTGTTGACACAAATATATTCTAGACATGTTACCAAGGAAAAGAAAACAAAAGCAGTTTATAATTGATACATTTTCTTATTGCAATTGCAAAGAGCTAGATGTTCATTCCATGTAATTTGTATGGTACTGATATTGAGTGGAGGGTGGGGGCCCAGTGGTAGAGCGCTCGCTTGATGCGCGGTCGGTGGGCCCATTGGGCTATTTCTCGTTCCAGGCAGTGCACCACGACTGGTATATCAAAGGCCGTAATATGTTTGTGGTATTGTGCATATAAAAGATCCCTTGCTACTAATAGAAAAAATTGTAGCGGGTTTCCCCAATAAAACTATATGTCAAAATAACAAAACTGTTTGACATCCAATAGCCGACGATTAATAAATCAATGTGCTCTAGTGATGTTGTTAAACAAAACAAATGTTAAACGTTGGGGTGTTTTGGCATGATATATGTGTATATGATATAATACTGATATTATTAAAACTCGATATACAGTTGGAAAGATGAATTATGGAGAAAAAACACCTTAATGATAGGCACTATAATCATTGGCAAATCCACAGGGGGAGTCACAGGGGTCCCAAGACCTTTCTAAAGCCTGTCTGAAATGCCCTTTTTAATATACATATATGTATATATATTCAACACTAAATTGTTTCTAGGCATTAGTCCTGCAGCAGACGCCCCCAAAAGTGAAGTGTACCGGGGCCGGAAGTATAAAATGTGTCACTATAGCTGATTTTAAACTCTTGGTTTCAAAATTGTCCTTGGAGCATGCCCCAAAACTTCTTACAGATCTCGCTTCCTTTGAGAGCCAGGCTCATTTGCCTTCGACAAACTCAAATTGCCTTTTTTAGAATTCTGCCCCCCCCCCCCCCCCCCCCCCCCCCCCCCCCCCCCCGCCGTCCTCCCCACTACCGTTTACAAAATTCTGGATTCGCTCCTTATCATTATATTTGTACAGGAACATACAACGGCATGTGTGTTTAACGATACCTTGGCATATTGTAAACTTTATGCTATTGGGAATGACATTGATCGAGATAAAGAGAGAAAACCAGTTGTCGCCACATAAGCTATGTCTACCAAAAAGCAGAAAGATAGTTTTATATGCACAAGACAGTACATACCATGACACTTATTAGTGTACCAGTCGTGGGGCACTTGTTGCTACAGGGTGAGTGCACTCAAGGCAAACGATTCTACGACCCGTCTTGTCCGAGACGAGCGCTCTACCACGTAGCTACATTCGACCATTGCGCGGTCCAGGTTGCAGTGGTCAAATACTTACCAGTAAAAACAGCTGCGGCTCTGATTGGTAGCAATATGTGACATTGATTATTTGTAGAAATACTATTATCCATTACCAATAAATAAATAAATGTATTTGTTATACAGTTATGCAGTATACACTTGATGTGCTGTCGGTCTGGGATCGATCCCCGTCGGTGGGCGCATTGAAGTATTTCTCGTTCTAGCCAGTGCACCACGATTGGTATATCAGAGGCCGTGGTACGTGCCATCCTGTCTGTGGGATGGTACATATAAAAGATCCCTTGCTACTAATGGAATAATGTAGCGGGTTTCCTTTCTAGGGGTCAGCCAAAATTACGGTTGCTAATAAAAACAATAATTAAATCTCTTAAATGGTTTGTGACTCCATATTGTTTTGGCACTTTTTACTGGTGTACTTCCTGGATGTATTGATACGTTGCTTAAATATCAGTTTTATTAGAAAACGTTAACATTATCAGCAATAGGAATTGATTTGGGTGTTTGGAACCTGCAGGATGTCTGATCGATGTAAACATAAACTTATCTTCCTTGGTTGGGTATGTAGTCATGACGTGACTTGTATAATAGTAACCTTCTGTAACATAAGGCCAAAAAAAGAGAAGAAAAAAAGAGTTGGTGATCGTCCTTTTGATCACACAAAACAGGGTGTGTGTGTGGGGGGGGGGGGGGGGTCTATGAAAAACTTCATAAAACCCTGGAGACCATTTTGTTTGCGGGAGTAGCAGCCAACAGCGCATGCGTCTGGATGTTGTAGTTCCTTCACTGGCCGCCAGATGGACCTGGTGATGGTTTAACCCGTTACGGTGCTTAGTGGAAAGTTGAAAGTTGAATTGCTGCTATCTCGACGCATTTTTAA
>NC_054700.1:22299938-22478359 GCF_016097555.1 Gigantopelta aegis | reverse complement strand
ATAAGCCCCACCACTGCAGCCTTAACCTGTCGTACGACTTGCTCGCTCATCACTCATTGATTATAAGCTCCTACCTCCTGATCGTCAAATACAGGCACTGATCTATAATACGCCTCCGACATGTTGAAAACTGAAAACCATTTCCTGCCTCACGTCTAACTTCTTCAGTATTCCAACTTTAACTCATGTTCCATTTTTAATTTTTCTAACTGGAATTCTCTATTCCTTCTTCTTTCTCTCTATCCCTATCTTCTCTTTCTCTATCCCTATCTTCTCTTTCCCTCTCTTCTCTCTCTCTCTCCCTTTCTCTATCCCTATCTCTATCTTCTTTCTCTCTATCTCTATGTCTATCTTCTCTATCTCTCTCTTCTCTTTCTCTCTCTCTCTCTCTCTCTCTCTCTATCCCTATCTTCTCTTTCTCTCTCTCTCTCTCTATCTAATGCACGTTCTTCTCTTTCTCTTTCTTTCTCTTCTCTTTCGTACTCAAGCTTTTTAAAAGCTAATTGTTGTTCCACACTTAACTCATTTATCTCTATCTCTGGAACAATCTCACTGTCTTCCATAACAGGCCTATCACCAAAAACTTCCTGGATAATAATTGTCTTTATATCACCTAAGGTTTTAGCTGATGTTAAATCAATTTCTCGCTCACCCGCGATTTCAACTAACTCGACCTTACGTGCTCGCTTAATCTCCACTACACTGAGCGTAGGCCTATCCAGCAAATTCTTATCCATGTTTAGATATGACGCACTTAATATTAATTGATTTTCTAGTGAACAACGTGCTACTTCTGGTAAATTTGTAAAATTAATTTATAAAGCCCCCATTTACAAACAATACTTTTTTAAATATGCATGTCCCGTTTCAGATCCGGGACGGGCGCCCCAATTTTCTACTCCTGTCACGGGGATTCTATAATTCCCGTAACTGAATAAAACACGATTATCAAAATATCTCTCCTAACTGTATATCTATTAGATCTCTCTGTAACAGGCTGTTAAACCCTAGTATGGCTCGTCTCTAGGTATGATCAGAGATACGATCTTATATAAAGTATATATTATTATAGCACGTTTAGCTCACTAGAACACAACAAAACACAATACACTTTAGAATCTGTATTATCCTACGCTGACAAATGTACAGCCGTAGTAGTTAATTAATAACAGCAATAATAACAACCCAGAACTGATCACTTAATTAGTTAATCTCTAGGTGTCTAGTTACACAATATGCGAATCACTTCACCGTTACACCACACCCACACGTGTGATAATTGAGAAAACGCTTCCAGGAGAAGTAATTAATAAAGGAATTACAACACCATTCCTAACTGGTTAATTTTTAATTAACCCTTACTACTCGTTCAGTAACGTGTGATAATTTAGGAACGCTTCCAGGGGAACTTAATTAATAAAGGAATTACAGCTCTATTCCTAACGGGTTAATTTTTAATTACCCCTAACTACTCATTCAGTAACCTTGTAACACAGAATTAATACTGGTACCGATCACAATAAAGACCATAACCTACAGTGTACCTAGGTCTTCTAGGATGACTGGCTAAGCTTTATATTACCAAATACTCGTATAATGTTAGAACAAGAAGTCTACGATTTACTTCGTCAGATGACCGAAGACACTGTCTAAAGAATATTGGTATAATACAGTATTAAAATATTTAAAAGTCACATCAATCACATCAAGGTTATACACAGAGCAGAAAATATATAATTACCAAAGTCCCGTCTGAACTAATATATTTCGTTCAGTGGACGACGTCCGTGATCCCCTGGAGCCTTCCTAATTCGTTCTCCTCGATATCTCTAAAACACTAGCTATTTATTATAAATCAGGATTTTGCCTGGGGGTACAAGGCGGTACCTCACGTATCATCTCATATTCTACCTCTACTAGAGTCGGTAAATTTCTCTCTGATCGTCAGTCTGGCTATCGCCAACCGCGAGCAATCTCCTGGCCATAAACAGCACTACCGGAGATATTACGTAACTACTAGCCACATGGCCTCCGCACCTGGCTAAGGGTGTGTATTAGGCGTACCGATCGAGGACCGTCGCGCAGAAGTATTACGTAACAAGTTGCCCACCTGGGCTACGGGCAATGAAACTGCACACGGCCCTCTAACACAATTAAAATCGCCACAGGCGAAACAAATTAAGAGCATGTACCGTCACAGTCATGCCACTTGTGACGTCACTAGTCTCCATACGGACTACAAGAATAGCTATTGCGGGTTGTGAAATTTAATTGAATCTCCAATATTGCAACTTGTATCCATCATAACATACAAATAGAACTGAATGTATGTATGTATGTATGTATGTATGTATATATATATATACAATACAATACAATACAATACAATACAATACAATACAATATAATATAATATTATAGTATATATATATATATATATGTGTGTGTGTGTGTGTGTGTGTGTGTGTGTGTGTGTGTGTGTGTGTAGATAGACAGATATAGACATACATAGATATATATAGACATAGATGGATGGATGAATAGATATAGATAGATATAGACAGATAGATAAATATAGACAGACAGATAGATATTTATAGATAGATAGATAGATATACGTGTGCATTTCGGTGTCTTTGTTACCAACCGCTTTGAATTTTATAAACATGAATTGTGTAGCGAAGAGAATCACACTGAAAGGAGCAGACCCTAGTTTCAGCCTGTGAAGATGGACACTAAGTTTAGTCATTAATCTACAAACCTACAACACACATTTGGGTATGGTTATAACTGAGAGAAGCTAAAGTCTGTGTTGTTAAAACCGGGAAGTACCGTCTAAAAATAGCTAGAGCTTGTCTCGATAACCATTACTTCGAGACGAACGTGCGTTTTTAGAATTATGAAAAATGCATTTTCGGGTATCATAAAAATCTGAAATTAAAAAAAAGGCTTTAATGGTGAAAAATACGTCGTAGTGTTTAAAAACTAGGGTCTGTCGCTTTAATGTTTGTTATAGATCATAAATACACTTTCACACTTGCATCCGTGCCTCATTGAATTTATGGGACTTGTTTGGAATTATTTTATACCACTCTCTCTCGCTCGTGGCTCGGTGGCGTCGTGGTTAGGCCATCGATCTACAGGCTGGTAGGTAATGGGTTCGGATCCCAGTCGAGGCATGGGAATTTTAATCCAGATACCGACTCCAAACCTTGAGTGAGTGCTCCGCAAGGCTCAATGGGTAGGTGTAAACCACTTGCACCGACCAGTGATCCATAACTGGTTCAACAAAGGCCATAGCTTGTGCTATCCTGCCTGTGGGAAGCGAAAATAAAAGATCCCTTGCTGCTAATCGGACTGAGTAGCCCATGCAGTGGCGACAGCGGGTTTCCTCTCAAAATCTGTGTGGTCCTTAACCATATGTCTGACGCCATATAACCGTAAATAAAATGTGTTGAGTGCGTCGTTAAGTAAAACATTTCTTTCTTTGAATACATGTATGCCTAATACAAAACATTGTCTATACGTTTCATGTTTTACAATCACTATATTCCACTTACAGGTCACTCTATACATCCAGGTTAAAAAAAAACAAAAAACCCCAGAGATAAAACTTAAAAAGCAAAAACTCTGGAAAACCTTTGGATTTTGTCAAAAATTTAAATTATACAACTTGTCAACTTGACATTATATATTATGTTCGGTCTCAACTAGAATGGCCATCCAACACGCCCGTCCTCATTATATTGTCACAGTGCTAAACTTCAACTTTATAACAATACGGATTATATCTTTATTTTTACATGTGCATTAATTAGAATGAGTTAATTGATAATCTGACGTCTGCCATGGTATCCACTTGGAGACATGCCAATCAAACCAATTAGCGTCAAGCACTAATTAAATATGTAACGAGCAATATAATACAATGCAATTTAATTGTTGCCACGGGTATTGCAGGCGTCTGAACGAGTACACCTTGACAACTGTATATTACATAGATACGTGTTTAGTATGCGTCTTATAAATAAGGATAATCTACCCATGAAAGACATACAAACCGGTTAACCAAATACAGACACATCCAGAAAATAAAATTGGATTGGGGTTTAAATCGACAGAGGGAGTGGGTGACTCGTTTGGTATATTTATGCATAAATTATGTAAATCTCTTAAGATAAATAATCTTTTAATAAGTAACGATAGTTATAAAAAAATTTCTCCATGGCTTCAATGTAGGCCTCCAATCCCGCTTCTTATTAGGGACAACATATTAAGTAATAACTATGAACCCTTTAAAAATATTGTATTTAGAGCAAATGCAGAAGATATATACTCTGATTGTGTTCATATATATACTGATGGATCTAAAGACCCGATCTCTGGAAGAGCAGCCATGGCGTTCTATGTACAACCTGACCCTCCTCTCGAACGTTTCGTGGGTAGAACTAGCTATCCGACCATGTGTCGGTGTACACTGCTGAACTCATGGCTATCTTCCATGCTTTTTTATGGATTAATTCTAATTATAAAACAATTGATAAAAATAAATATATTATTTTTTCTGACAGTCTTAGCTCCCTTCTGGCCTTGAGGGGGGCGGACTCAGTCAGAAAGGATCTAATACATAAAATGTATGCGATAAATGATCTCCTAGTGGGCAAAGGTATCATAACTAAATTGGAATGGGTCCCAGCCCACGTGGGGATTACTGGAAATGAGCACGCGGATACCAATGCAAAAACATCATTAAATGACCCTAATGTTGGCTGTAGGCTTGGTTACAACTATTCCGAGATCATGTCTATGGCCAACATTGAAATTCTTAAACTTTGGCAGATAGAATGGACTAATAATAATAATATTTGGCATTTAAATCTCAAAAATAAAGTTAATACAGTAGGTCCTACTTCTCTAAATATTTTTACAACTAAAATAATAACTAGATTAAGACTTGGAGTAGTAGCAGGCCTTAATGATACTAAATTTAAAATAAAATTGGCTAAATCTTCTAATTGTGTTCAATGTAATGTAGTGGAAAATGTTGAGCACTACTTACTTCACTGCACTAAATATACTAATAGTAGAAATATTTTTAAGAATAAAATGATAGAAATGGGTCTGGCCTTTAACCCACGTAATATGCTAAATCCTGATAAATATAATTGTAAGAAAGTTTTCTCTTTACTCAGGGAATATGTCATTGGAACAGACATACTTATTTAATTTAGATATCAACACGGTGGATAATGGAAAGGTCGACTGCCGGATTGAACCGACACACCGGGCCTAGCCTCTGGCAGGGCTGTCCCGGAGGTTAGACGGGACTTCTAGCTCAAACCTATAATTATTATTATTATTTTTTTTTTCCATGATCTATAAAGATGACGCTGTATTTTTTCCTCTTTTAGGTGGATGGTACTAATCTTTTTTTTCTTTTTCCTTTTTTTCTTGTAGATTTACTGGAAACATGGTAATTTTACTACATTTGCATGTAATTAGTTGTTTTATGCTTATAATTATATTGTGCAAAGGGACCTTGTAAGTGGGTCTAGCATAATGCTTGGCTTATTTTTTAATTCTGTTTTTTTTTTTTAGAAATATATATACTACTGACTCCTGGCAGAATCTAGTAGTAATTGTTTTATATTTTATGTTGTTTTATAATTTTATTTTTAGTGTTAATATAGGCCTGTGAGATGGAGGCCTATATAACCTTTTATATTTATGCTTGATTTGAATGGCTTGCCTCCTTTGTCTGCTCACTGATACATGATTTGATCCCTGGCAGGATCTGTCCCAGCTCGGTCTGATGTTGGATGTATAACCTCATTCTTTTTTAACTTTTATATTAAATGCATGTTTTTTATTACAGACAAGTTTAATTCTTAGTTAGATGTTTTAAAAATTTCTATTAAATTTGCTATTACTCATTTTAACCAAATGTATAACATGTTTTTATTTTAAACAATTAAAGTGATCATAGGGTCAGATCGCTCCCTTGTGTGTTTGCGGTACTATATAGTACCGTGTGCACGCAGGGCATTTGTACATTAATGGCTTGTCTGGGCCATCCGTATAAGTGACACATTGGTACCAAATATGTACCTGCGTCGGATGTGAGGAGGACCTTGAGGATCACCTATCCAAAACGTCATCCAATATGCGTTTCGCTTCACCACTCGAGCTCGGCGGCTGAAAATTAATTCATAATGAGATCATCTCCTATGATCCTAACCAACCACCACCTTGTGGTTAATATATTGCCATCACCTTATGGCACTCTAATATATGGTTGTGTAACCAAAACACACCTAGGTGTGTACTCGAGCCCTCAAAAGCTCACCCTCATAATATTTCTCACCACTGGCCGGAATGGCCTCCCGCGACTTGAGGGGGGGGGGGGGGGGGGGACGGGTATGCCAGAAATAGGGCGGTAGGGCGTTGGCGATTGGGTGTTAGGGTTAGGGCTAGGTTTGTCTGGCCTCCCCTGCCCGCCCGCCACTTGCCGCGGGGATCCGGCCCGGTTCGGTGGTGTATATGTTCACCCGGGTGTTGGATCGCGAATCCGGATTGAACGCAATGCCCACCCCAATCGTTAACCTTTCCTCCAGGGCCTAAAAAGAGTTAAAAATAAAGATTAGTAAATTTCGCAAGCCCGATCAAAATTAGTGTCAACTAAATATTTTTCTTAACTGACAATACCATTCACTTATTGGTTTTGGCCGACACATCAAAATTATTTTTAAAAGTCCCTGATTTAGTATAAGTTTCTAAATTAGTCCCTTAATACAACCCTTCTGCCCCTGATCGAATCGCTGGCCTTGCCAGGGGTGAGACCAGGGGGAGACATGCCTGAACCCTAGTGGATATAGGCATGTTAAAAACGGTGTCATAGTCATGAAAGACAGACTCGGGGAGAACAGATACTGTTCACACGCCTTGAAGTTCTCTCACAACGCACAAACTCTACTGGAAGATCCGAGAGACAGTTCTGTGACATAAGCAATGCCAACTCTATCGGGAGACCTGTGTGTTATTTACCCAAGAGCTCTGACTTGTATATTATCTGTACCACAATGTTGTTAATTTATTAATCACGTTTCATGTTTGGAAAGTACAATATAAGAAAATACATCACCAACTTGAGATTTCTGTTACTTCATTTACATTCGTAAAAATTTACGCTGTGTTAATATGCTCAAGTCAGCACTCGCTGCGCGTGCAGTTTACACGCATGAATCACTCATTTTGAAATAGTCGAAACTAACAAACATATATTTCCAGCTGTACTACAAAACGCAGAAAAATGCTAGTCTTTAATTACAATTTGCCACAGCTCTTCATATGCTAGTCGTGGTACACTGGTTAGAATGGAAATACCCTGAAATGAGGGGTCGATGCTAAGCCTTTAAGGCATTTGTCCTACTACTGACCAAGAGTTCGCCCACTGATAATTGAACAAATAAACTGGTTATTAATATGACACCCCCTCGAACTCATCGGTCGAAAACAAATGACTTCCCGTGCGTCATATTTGCTACGCCACTGGCCAAACATTTCATTAGAACAAAAATCAGAGTGCAAGACATTGGATATATTGTATAAGGGACTGCAAGGCATTGAATATACATGTATCGTATATCCTAATGCTTGGCGCACACCTACCGATTAACGCCGACTCGTCAGTCGCGTCTGCGTTAAACGGTAGGTGTGCGCAGGGCAAACACGCAACAGTCGAATTTAATCTTCAGTTTTGCCCGATTAGACTGTCGCGTCGGCTGGTGTGTGCAGGTGCACATTTTCAGACTACTTCCGAGTCGACAGTCGTGTCGGCGTTAATCGTTAGGTGTGCGCCAAGCATTAGACACAAACACGATTTGTATCCTCAAAGGACTTCTGTGACTCCACGGGACTTTACGTTAAGGTTTGAACTCTTGCCCGAAAAAACTGATTTCGAGTATAAGGCAAGTGAATTATTCTTACTAAATTCTTCCAACGACATTTCATACTGGACAAGTCAACGAAAAATGGTTACAATGCAAATGGGAAAATGATAATTTATTAATTTGTTGGACGTTATAATACATGTACATTTTGTAGTCTTGTGTTAATTAAACGGTTGTAATTGTTTGCTACATAATGAGAGACCATTTAAATATTGCTAGACTTTCAGTTGACAAATTTGAGTAGAGCAAGCACATCTCAGAACTAGAGATGTATTATAAGACACGATGGTGTTGTAGAACCATGTTGTAGCATATATAGCAGATTTCTACAGATTAATTTTCCAAGTGTTTTCTGTACGGGACGGGACGTAGCCCAATAGTAAAGCGCTCGCTTGATGCACGGTTGACCTAGGATCGATCCCTGTCGGTCGGCCCATTGAGCTATTTCTCGTTTCAGTTAATGCACCACGACTGGTATATCAAAGACCATGGTATGTGCTATCATGTCTGTCGGATCGTTTATATAAAAGATCCCTTGCCACTAATGGAAAAATGTAGCTGGTATCCTTTCTAAAACTATATGTCAAAATTACCAAATATTTGACATCCTATGGTCGATGATTAATAAATAAATGTGCTCTAGTCGTTAAACAAAAAGCAAACAAACTTGTTTTCTGTATGTACTGGACACATAAACGTACAAAGGTAGCCCGTTCGCCTATGGCTGAACAAAGTGATCCGTACTTGCTCAACCCATAGCAGTGACCAGCTGTTTAATAATTTCTAACCGCTGATGTGGCTATGCGACTGACGGTGATAACTGACTAATTAAGCAGAGTACCACGATTCATTAGTTGATGCCAAAAGCAGACGATCTGAGATAATAGTGACAAACAGTGTGAAGAAGATCTGACAGAAGTGACGTACAGAGTGTTTGTCGTCTGCAAAACGTGTTATTCACGCAAAACCGTCATGCCCTTAAGTCAAAGTAAAACGTGGGGGAATTGAATTCTTCTCCGGTTGACAGTGCAGATGTTTGCTTTGTACAGCTGCAAAGAGTGACAATTCCGTTAAAAGGGAAATATAAACGTGAAGAACTGGATGTTGGTTAACTTCTAAAGAGGAAAATATAGATTGCTGTTAGCACCATTTCTGTCAACAGTTGTCAAATTCTAAGAGCAAGTTATGAAATAACACTAACACTGATTCTGTAAACATTTGACTGTACTATGTTATCACGACACAGCTTTGCATAAATACCTTAAACAGACTCTTTGTTTTACAGATGGCGGATTCTAGCTTACTAACACATCACTGATCTGAGGTGCGATGAATTTTTAATCTTAGTATCACTTCCCTTCAGTGAACGACTTGTACATCAGAAGCCCTTTTGTGCTAATCTGTATGCTGGGAAGTGAGTACGAGTCTTTGCTGTTACTCGTCAAGAGTAGCCTATGTGGCAGCAACGGCAACAGCAGCTTTTCCCTCTTATTCTCTAAACAAAAAGTGCCACAATTAATGCTAGGATTAGACTATCAACTGCCACGACGAAGTTGTCCAACTCGATGGTTGCGTTGTAATTTACCCAATTCCCGACTTAGATGGTTGTGCTCAGATTAACAACTAATCGGTCGTAGGAGTTGTGTACGATAATAATAGAGTTGTAAGAGTGCTCAGACTAACAACTGGACAGTGGTAGAAGTCGTGAAATCTCCGTCGAGATAGTTGGTAGTCTGAACCCAGCGTTAGATAAATACCCAATAACCGTAGCTTTTGTGCCTTGTACAGATTTAGACGTGCAGGTTTTTTCCAATAGACTTGCGTAATTCTTAACCACCTACATTTCTGTTTTGTATTTTCAGATGAACACTACGTCCTTTGTATTATACGATGTTTTCTATGACCAAGCCAAAGAGGGCAGCATCGACTACCCCGTGCTGCACAACAGTTCCCACGAGCGGGGTTTCGTGCAGGTCGCGCTGTTCGGGATCTTCGCTTGCGTCTGGAGCCTGGTATTCAACTCCCTGCTTATCCTCCTCATCGTCTGCCAGTCCCAGGTCAGGTCCCAGTTCGTCTTTAACCACGTCATCAGCCTCTCCATATCCGACTTCCTGTACAGCTCACTGGTTGACATCATCACCGCGTACTATGACCTGATGCCATGGAAGCTAGGGCCACACGTCTGCAAGGCGTGGATGATTCTCGACGTCATGATCCCGTTCGTTTCGCTGCTCATCATAATCATACTCAATCTGGACAGACTTCTGTTCGCCATAAGCCCGATCAGCTACTTCAGACTGTTTCACAGAAAGATTTTCAGACTAGCGGCGCTCGTCTTGCCGTGGATCATAGGGAGCGTTATCGTGGTTCCTTTGTGGTTACTAACCTCCACTGTCGAACCCAAGCCCGGGATGTGCATCTACGGGATTACGCAGGAAGCGGCGGTGACGTCATCGGTCATATCCCTGTTTCTGCCATGTGTCTTTATCATTATTCTGACCGTCTTTATTCTCGCTACTCTTATAGGCGGGCTCCCGCAAGATCTGAACGAGTTTGTGTCTCTAACTTTCAACGGTAGCGACAGAACCAGCACGAAGACCATCAAGAAAAAGCATACTGGAGTTGTTGTGGCCTTGACCTTTGTGAACTTTTTCACCCTCGTGCTGCAGCTGCCGTTCGGCGCCATATCCATACTCCAGCCCGAATGCATGGACCCGACCTGTTCGTCCACTCTGAAAATGCTGCAGGCTTTAAGCTGGCTTAGATCGGCCAATCCGGGAATTAGACCAGTTTTCTGGATTTTGATAACCGAACTCCGCCATATTTGTTGCTCGTGCTGTGACGTCACGTCCACATCATCCAATGAAATGAGGCTTATGGAAATGACGTCAGTGACGAACACAAACCTTACGAATGAACCAATACTTAGTGAACATTCTCCAGAAGAAATGAACAAACAAGTGTAGTTTTGTCGTATGCTATCATCCATTTTACTTCTGTTGTTTGTTTGTGTTTGTGTTTATATTGATTTATGTTTTTGCTTATTGTGGGTTTTTTTCTTTAATTTATAAATATATTAAATCTATATTTATTCATTTTTATTTATGACGTAGCAGCTTAAAATAAAGTTTGTTTTGTTTAACGACACCACTAGAGCACATTGATTAATTAATCATCGGCTATTGGATGCCAAATATTTGGTCATTTTGGTAATTCTGACTCATAATGGTGTACTGGTTGAAACGAGAAAAAGCCCAATCAGCCAGATAGATCCACCGAGGTTATTCAATCCTGCGACGCAAGCGCCGCCTCAAGCGAGCACTCAACCGACTGATAAATCCCGACCCTAAATTGCCGGAATGAAATATCAAGTTGAACCACAACTGTCACGTAACACAATCCATAAGCGTACGAGACGGGTGTGTGTGTGTGTCTCTCTCTATGTGTGGGTGTATGTGTACAGGGGGCCAACTGCCCCCCCCCCCCCCCCCCCCAGTGCTGGAGCAAAAACTCAAATCCGGGCAAAAATTATACAGAATTTTCTGAAAAAATTTGCTAACTTGAAACCTTTTTACCATATATTTCCATCATTTTACCCTCACAATTAGTTGTAATCCATGTAAAAATGCGTAGTGATTCGTTTGCAACCCAATATAGCTGTTTGACAGTAATGCTGATATGAATAAATGATGTTGTCCAGATTCGGGCATTTTTGTTTAATTCGGCCAAACGCCAGTCTGCCTACAATAATTGGAGCCCGTACGCCTATGACACAATCTGCACGTGCACATAAAATGCATTAATTTAATACTGCTTAGCTAGCTCGAGTATTCTGACGGTAAGAGGGCTAGACGGACATTTGGACGGTTGGTAGCCCTATTACCGTCCAAATGTCCGTCTAGCTATCTCACCGTCAGAGTACTCGGCAGGGCCGTGCCCTCCGGAGGGCGGGGGAGGGAGTAGTTTCCCCCCTGAGAATCTCACCTTTTTTATTACTCCAGAAAATAGCATACACATCTCAGGGTTTAATTGGTATAGTGTTTTATTTGTTTATAAAAAGTAGTATCACCCCCCCCCCCCCCCCACCCCAGGATTTTGATCAGGGTACGGCCCTGCGGGCTAACTGCCTAGCAGACAAATACAGTTACACTGTACTAGTCATGTATTTCAACTTAAAACCACAAATATCAACATACTGCTACATACGTTTTACTTAGAAAAGACGTTTAAATTTCTTTTAAACCTTGATTTTGAGGATATGTAAGAAAAAGACTACTATACTACTATTACACTAGTGTTCGTTAGATTCCACTTATTTTACAATTGGTATGTTTTAAAACGTTCCGAATTTCTTTTCACTCTTTAGTCCTTCCCAGTCTTCATGAATATTGTTTTTTGAAAATAACTTCAGAAAAAAGGAAAGCACTATTTTTTTTTATGTGCAATTTTTTTAATCAGTTGAGACATAAATATATTGTAGTGCATACCATAGTAAGAAAACGTCGTTTACTGCTGGGAAGGACCACTGGCGTAGCCAAGATTTGAGATTGGGGGACAGATACGCTTAGTCCAAAGGGACGTAGAAAGTGTGGTTCTTTCTACGTCCGAAGATTGCTACATACCCTATATATAGCTGGTATTCAAAACTTGTGGCACCATGTTTCAACCGTTTCTCAACTGAAATAGTGCAACAAATTAACACACAAATCAAAAATGTATAACATACCGTACTCACTAAATCTCGATTGAAGTACCTGCATCATTATTAACAAAATAAATCTTCCAACAACATCATAAAAAATTGCCCCGCCATTTCAAATTTACTAAAAGGGAAGCAATTCGCCCTGCACATTAAGAAAACGTATTGACTTAATGTACGCCCTGCACTACATATACGTTTTGACACAGCCCGTCATACAGTATTCTCTCTATATATAACATTTTAATTCTATCAAAACCTTTTAAACATGGACAAGCCAGACATGCATAGCCGTAATGTAAGGCACGAAAGATTGTAGACCCACAGTCCCACCTCCTGTGCAAGACTAGCGTTAAGACTCGGCTCTGCATGACGTCACCAGTTAACGTCGTATTCCTCCACAGTGTTGACTGGTACCTGTCAACATTACGATAACGCTGAAGAGTTTTTACAGTTTACTGGTTCTTGCGGGAAACGCGAGTTCCCGAGATTAGAACTTCCGAGTGTTTGAGTCAGTCAACCTACCATTTGACGAGTGCTTACATCCACCGAAGGTTTAAGAACATTGGCCTTGGGTCAGTCACCGAGTTTTTTTGGAAAATGAATGAATGAATGAATGAATAAATGAATAAATGAATGTTTAACGTCACCCCAGCATGAAAAGTACATCAGCTACTGGGTGTCAAACTACAGTAAATGCAAAAAATAAGTGATCAACCACACCAATATAAATATGCAAGAGGTAAATTAAAACTCAGTGTAAAGAATTGTGCAAAAAATACAAATACTAGTAACAAAGAGAAGTAAAATTAAAATTTAGAATAAAATTCAGTATCACGAAGAAATTGTACATTTCGTCTACCAAATATATCTATTCTAGTTTCCTTCAGGTGTCTTACTACAGTAAAAGCAAAAATGAAGTGATGAACAACATCAATATAAAAATGATATCGTTTCTAGTTTCCTTCAGATGAATGCACCCAACCAAAATGTGGCGTACCGTCAGAGTACACTGACAGCGCTCACACGTTGAGGTGGAGGATCCTTCTTCACGATAAATGAATAAATCAAGTACTAGTATGACAGATGCGAGAACGACATAAGACCATTTCATACTTCACGTACCGCCTGTAGGAGGACTGCCACTCCCAGGACTCTCTTGACAGCATGAAACTTGTTCGCAACTGCACCGTTCCACTCATCTTGCCAAGTTGAAAAGATAAATTGGTTAATACTATATTTAAAATCAATAAATGTGTCCAAAAGAATTGGAAAGAAAAGAAAGAAAGGTCATGGAATTTGCAATTTTAATTGAAAAGAAAACCGAAACAGTAAAATTATATAAAAGTGTAAAAAGAAACCATTATATTAAAGGGACTGCAGCTCTCAGTTAAAGATTTAAAAGCGATTCAGAAATACTAGATTAATTTCAATTACAGTTAAAATAGCATAGATTAGATTGAAATTGGAATGTTTCTGTAGAGAAGAAAAAGACTACTGTTTTCAGTATAAAACCTTAATGCTATAAATTTGATAAAAACTAGAACGTCACGCAACTTTATCTTGTTTAATACAATATTCTTTTGTAACATTTTGATAAACTGCCTAAAAAAATGTATTGCGTAATATGTAACAAATATTTAGAACAACATTTTTTTATGTTTAAAACTATTGCGTAATTAGTTGTTTGTTATATTGGTTATGTTAAAGTTTGTTTTCTTTAACGACACCACTGGAGCACATTGATTAATTAATCATCGGCTATTGGATGTCACACATGTAATTCTGACTCGTAGTCATCAGAGGAAACCCGCTACATTTTTCCATCAGGAGCAAGGGATCATTTATATGCACTTTTCCACAGACAAGATAGCACATACCACGGTCTTTGACCAGTTGTAGGTATTGGTTAAACATACTGTCCTGAGTTTGCTGCATTGTAAGATGTTTTCGACTAATAAACTATTTTAACAACTAAAATTACATACTGTAGTCCGTTCCATCCCCCAACAAATATATATATATATTTTTTGTAAATAATTTTAATTTGGTTTAACGTAAGAAAAAACGTAAACGTTTTTTTTCCGAAATAACCCGAAAATACAATCTTTATGTGTGACTTGGAAAACAATTAGCTCAGACATAAATAACTTGTAGTAAATTCCACAGTATAAAAAAGGCGTTGCCCGTGGGAAGGATTATAGCTATAATTTCTTGTTTAGAATATCAGTGTCTGTATATTCAGTATGACTGGTTTTCTGGTCGTCCTAATATTTACAAGTAGCCCAAATTGGATTTGGTCTCCCAATAGTATCCTACGTGCCAAAAATATATATTAGGAAATAAAATGAAGTTTGACCTAGTACGGACACTAGGTCGATCAGAAACACGTTTAATATAGAGCCACTAATATAGAAAGCAACAGCAATAACCTGAGGACAGTCCTTTTACAACGTATGTTGTTCAACACGGAATATGCTTTTCCTTTCCTACATTGACATTTTACTTTCGTCTCCAGTTATTTCTAAGCAAGAATTTTCAGTGGATGGATGAAAAAAGCCATAAATCATATGTAAAGTTGTAAAAACTGAAGGAAACTTGGAAGGTCACTTGCATCTTGATAGAACAACCTCTAGACTTTGTGAATAGACACGCATCTCTTTGGCGAAGAGTAAGTCCATTGCACTGACTTCTCTCCTACTAACCATTATCAGTTCAGTTATGACAAGACGCTTAGATGACGAAGAGGTTTTGCCAGGACGGCGTGCTTGGATCGTAATGGATAAAAGCAGGAATATGAATTAAATTACAAAAAAGTCCAATCCAAACACATAACATGTAAAATGTATAACACACACGATACAGCCACGCATAGGCTTATGCACACAGGCACATATCAAATGTTTTAACAATATTGCGGCTATATTACACAATACTGATGGTGATTTTGTTAATTGAATATTTATAAACACTGGGGGGGGGGGGGGGGGGGGGGGGGGCGCGCAACTTAGTGGTACAGCGCTTGCCTGATGCGCGATCGATTTAGATCGATTTTAGTCAGTGGGCCCATTGGGCTATTTCTCGTTCCAGCCAGTGCTCAACAACTGGTGTAACAAAGGCCGAGGTATGTACTATCCTGTCTGTGGGACGGTGCATACAAAATGTCCCTTGCTGCTAATCGAAAAGAGTAGCCCATGAAGTGGCGACAGCGGGTTTCCTCTCTCAATGTCTGTGTGGTCGTGATGAGTGCGTCATTAAATAAAGTATTTCTTTCCTTCTTAAACACTCAGGGTACCTTTCTGCATTATTTATTTCCTCGAACACCCCCCCCCCCCCCCCCCCCCCCCCTCCGCTAGCTACAGGCTTACATTATTACGCTTCTGTAAACCATCGTTAGAAATGCAAGATCAATATATATATTTGTGATGTTGCTATGATATACGATAATAACTAAGGTGAATATCCTGAGTATTCCTACACTAATTAGACGACTTACATAATGACAAGTATACCAGGTGGTTACAGGTGACTCTCCTATCGTGGGTGAAGGGGACTGGCCCACGCCAGTACCTGCGCCCAAGACTGGCGTGCGTTACAACAGTTTGTTCTGAACATGAACAATTCCTAGGTGGGATTTAGCTCAGTCGGTTGAGCACTCGCCTGAGGTGCTAGCGTCGCAGGATCGAATCACCTCGGTGGATCCATTCAACTCTTTGTTTTTTCTCCTCGTTTCAACCAGTGCACCACAATTGGTCAAAAGTCGTGGTATGTGCTTTTCTGTCTGTGGGATAGTGCATATAAACGATCCCTTGTTGCATTGGGAAAAATGTAGCGGGTTTCCTCTGATGACTGCGTGTCAGAATTACCAAATGTTTGACATCCAGTAACCGATGATTAATTAATCAATGTGCTCTAGTGGTGTCCTTAAACAAGACAAACTTCAACTTTCTGAAACCAAAAGGGCAATGTTCTGCATTACCTACTTCCTACCGGCCTCGGTGGCGTCGTGGTTAGGCCATCGTTCTACAGGCTGGTAGGTACTGGGCTCAGATCCCAGTCGAGGCATGGGATTTTTAATCCAGATACCGACTCCAAACCCTGAGTGAGCGCTCCGCAAGGCTCAATGGGTTGGTGTAAAGCACTTGCACCGACCAGTGATCCATAACTGGTTCAACAAAGGCCATGGTTTGTGCTATCCTGCCTGTGGGAAGCGCAAATAAAAGATCCCTTGCTGCCTGTCGTAAAAGAGTAGCCTATGTGGCGACAGCGGGTTTCCTCTAAAAACAAAAGTGTCAGAATGACCCTATGTTTGACGTCCAATAGCCGATGATAAAATAAAAAAATCAATGTGCTCTAGTGGCGTCGTTAAATAAAACAAACTTTACTTTACCTACTTCCTCACTTACCTCGTTCGCCGCTAGCAACCAGCATGCATGATTAAGGCACTGTAAACCATTATTAGAAACACAATACCAATATATTTTTGCGAGTGTGAGTGCGAATAATTTTAACATGCTCATATACCACTAGAGTTTCGAGCATGTCCGTCCCGGGGCCTGTCTCTGGATAGCCAGTGACTTGCTCCGGGACAGAACAAAATTAAGGGGATAATTTTGAAATTTACATCTAAAAATTAAATAGTGGGAATTGACTGCTCGGCCGAATATTTATATAATTTGGAGCATTTTAGAAGGACAGTCCAAAAATAAATAAGAGAAAGAAGAGAGGATCGGACTATTTAATAATATTTTTTGACATAAAATTTTGAACGAAGGTCTAAAAGTTTAAAGTCCGATCTATATGGTCCGGGCCGGGGGGGGGGGGGGGGGGTAATTTTGAGGTGAGCGGAATTTGGAATACGAATACTTAGTAGTTAAGTCAAAGACCGAAGACCAAAATGTCCAAACAATAAAATTAGAGTGCTCGACCGAAAAGGTTTTAAGGTGATTTGAGCAATTTAGACGGGCTGCCAAAATAAACTGCGTCGGACTGTTTACAAAGAAAAAAACTAAACAAAAACATAAAATTTTGAACTGCGGCCAAAAATGTTTTTAAAGTCCAACTGAGCCCTAAAAAAGGAAGTACATGTCCTAGGAAAGGGTACGCAGCGGAACTCATGGCGAGTTGATGGGATGATCGGAACTTCGGGAAGAAGTGAGGCAGGTCGATGTAGCACTCTCCCCGAAGTATTGCTGAGTAGTCTTCCGGAAGTATCAGCTTGATAATCCGATGGACGATTGGATTATCCATGCCTGATTTCAGTAAGCCTTGCCGGTACATCCCGTTCCGCTCCGACGTCAGGTAATAGGTACGACTTCCCTCGACGTACTGGAACTGGTACCGCCCTTGACCAGTTGGTGTTGGTCTCCAGCTCTTGGTGACGAAGGGGCCTGGCAGCTGAGAGGTCGCAGTGAACTCCCCTTTCACACAGTTGCGGTACCGTCCAGGAAGCTTGTTGCGTGCGATCTGCCAAGTCGTGGGCTGTGTGTCGGACAAGTCCTGGACCGACACCTTCCTCTTCTTGGCTTCACGCTCTGCAACCGCTGTCGCAACAACTCGTGGAGACGCCGGTGGATTGGTTGGTGCGGACGACACTTTTCCTGTTTCCATCGGCGTTGGTGCTGCAGGGGGAGGGGCCGCCACTGCCGGTTTAGCCGACAGCTTTGGCTCCCCCTTTGCCGCTCCTGGCGTCTGCTGCTTCCGAGTAGTGGGGGACGGCGACGCAGAAAAGGCCGCCGCCGGCAGTTGAGGTGCCGGTTTTGGCTCCCCCTGAACCGCCCTGCCGGTCTCGTCTTCTTCTGTGAAGCAGGAGGGACCACCCCTGGCGGTTGAGCCGCCCGGTTTGGTCCCCCCCCCCCTGAGCTGCCGTGGGACGACGTCTCCTCCTACTTCCCGATCTCTTCTGTTTATTGTCACCATAATACAAGGTGACAATAGCCGTGCTCCCATTGTGTTCAACACGATACTTGGCCAAGCGGCCAAGCTCGTGCAGCACAGCTCCAAGGGTGGGGGGTGGGGAGAAACCTCGACGTTTGCTAAACACAACCGCATTCTGCGCTGTCTCGAGTATGATATATATATATATTTTTTTTGTTTTAAATGATTTACGACAATAATTGGTGTGAATATCCTGAGTATTTCCACGCTCATTAGACGACTTACATAATGACTTCGTCTTAATATATCTCCACCATTGTTCCGCACTATTGTACATAATATTGTATTTCATTGTTATAATGCTGATAAGTTGGAAAACTTAACGCAATAAAGAACTTGAACTTGAATTTGGGATAGACACTGACAGAACAGACACATACAGAGTTATAGAGGGAAACTCTCTGTCACTCTAAAATCTACTGGAGCAGGAATACCGACCATTACAGGCTGTCTAACTGTCTGTCAGATTAGGGTTTCGAAACAATCATGCTAAACCTAAATTTACTAAGCCTTGTTCTCTTCAACGCAGATGTTTAGGATTTGTAAATATATATAGTTACACGCGCAAGACAAAAATAGGCGTTGTAAAATCGGACCACTATTTTCAGTTTGTTTGTCTGCGTTGGTGCTGTAATGCTTAAGTCATCCGACTTGAAGTTGGAAGGTACTGGATTTGTATGGATCCTAGTTTAACGGAGGTGTGTGTGTGTGTGTGTGTGTGTGTGTGTGTCTGTGTCTGTCTGTGTGTGTGTGTGTCTGTGTGTATGGTGTGTGTGTGTGTATGGTGTGTGTGTGTGTGTATGGATGTGTGTGAGTGTGTGTGTGTGCGTCTCTCTGTGCGTGTGTGTGTGTGTGTGTGTGTGGCTGTGTGTGTGGCTGTGGGTATGTGTCTGTCTCTGTGTGTGTGTATGTGTGTGTGTGTGTGTCTCTCTCTCTCTCTGTGTGTATGTGTGTGTGTCTAAGTGTGTATGTGTCTCTGTCTCTGTCTCTCTCTCTCTCTCTGTCTGTCTCTCTGTCTGTCTGTCTCTCTCTGTCTCTGTCTCTGTCTCTCTCTCTCTCTCTCTTTCTCTGTGTGTATGTTTGTTTGTATGTGTGTTTGTGTGTGTGTGTGGATGTGTGTGTATGGATATGTGCGTGTGCGTGCGTGTGTGCGTCTCTCAGTGTGGCTGTGTGTGTGTCTGTGCGTGTGTGTGCGCGTCTCTCTCTCTCTCTCTCTCTCTCTGTGGGTGTGGATGTGGGTGTGTCTATGTGTGTGTGTGTGTGTGTGTCTGTCTGTGTGGTGTGTATGTGTGTGTCTCAGTGTGTGTCTGTGTGTCACTCTCAATCACTCTAGGGCGGAACGTAGCCCATAGGTATAGCGCTCGCTTGATGTGCAGTCGGTTTAGGATCGATCCTATTCGGAGAGAAAGAAAGAGAGAAAGGAAGAGATACATAGAGAGAAACTCGCTACCACCACACAGGTCATTTTAGTAAAAAGGCAACATGGAATCATTAATATTGATTTCTCCATAAGCAGGACAGTACATATCACGGTGTTTGGTGTATGAATCATGGGCCGTAGTGGTCAAACTACAATCATGTCTTACTTTTAGTAATACAATAAACAAAGTCAGTTATTGTTAATTTCTTCTATTATTGATAATTTGTTTATTTAATACAAAAGAAACGAATACAAAATATAAACGGTACTTACGTTACAGCGAAAGTAAAAGGAATGATGATGGTTTGTGACAAAAGTTTTGGGTTAATCTAGCACTACAAAACGTTACATGGGGAGGGGAGCATAATTATTGAATGCCCCCTAAATAATCGTACTGTCCTTTCGAGTTTGATCAACAGGAAGGCTTGCTAGAATTGACCAGGATCGAATCCCGTCGGTGAGCCCATTGGGCTATTTCTCGTTCCAGCCAGTGCACCACGACTGCTTTATCAAAGATCATGTCTGTGGGATAGTGCACATAAAAGACCCTCTAGTGGTGTCGTTAAACAAAACAAACTTTATAAAAGATTCCTTGCTACCAATGGAAAAATGTGGCGGGTTTCCTCTCTAAGACTATATGTCAGAATTAACAAATGTCTGACATCCAATACCCGATGATTAATAAATCAATGTGCTCTGGTGATGTCGTTAAACAAAACAAACTTTAACTTTTGTTAGAATTAAAATATGTATTTAAGCGTTACTAAAATATCTGTTTTAAAACAAAATCCACGTCTGCTCTCGTGATAAATGAACTATGCACTGTTCGTATTGACGAGCCGCAAACAGAAACAATTAGGCCAATAAAGATTTAAAAATAACCACGCTAATTTGACTGTAATAAACCCCAACAGCTAACAGCTGAATGTCTATCTTAATTACTCTCGTACAACCACTTCCTAATGTGTCATCGTAACTGGATATTGCGAGCTCTCAAACGAGGAAGGGGCGGAAGAAGCCGAAACACCAACATATTAAGGTAAGTTTTCTTTGATCTGGTGCCAATTTACGTGATTACTTGCTAAATAATCGATTAATAAAATGCATTCACCAGAAGGCTATTTGAAATGATAGATTATTTAAAAATCCTCTCAAGTTATTTGTTAAATAATCGAAGCAAATTATGAACGAAATATTAGCTATACATGTTAGGGTATATCAAACACTAATCTAGTTATTACATGCAGTTTCTATACAAATACATTTTATTTATCATTGTTTGAATCCAAGATGACTACCAAAATAGTTTCAACAACAAAGAACGACCATATATGGTATTATAAGTTTGGGATTAACTAAAACGAGTACGTTTTGATCCAGTTTGGTAAAATTATCTAAAATATAACAACATCAACAACAACAACAACAACAACATCATCAACAACAACAACAACAACAATAATAATAATAATAAACATCATCATCATCATCATCATCATCATCATCATAATAACCATAATGAAAATAATGAAGATAATAATAATAATAATAATAATAATCATTCTTAAGCAGACTGCTTGAGGTTCATCATATTTTCAACCTTACTCTGATAAATGGGCAATGAATGATGTTTAGGTAAGAACTGTGGAATCGGTTTTTATCATTCTTATTTGTTTTTGTCTCTCGATAACATGACAATTTGTCTCAGTAACCATTAATTCCATGTAATTCGTCCAACGTCCACTTTGCTCATCACAACATTGCAGATATATCCAGATATATACTTATAATACCACAAAAATAGCTTTGTAATCAAAGAATACAAATATCAACGCAAGGGCTGTTGCCAAAAATGTAAAATGGCAGGTAGTCTAACCATGTATTAAAAATGAAATGCCAGAATTGAATTCTTTGCATCCTAATAATAGTCATATCCTAAAATAAAAATTATATTGGGGGTAAAACAATGTGAGATATGGCCACTTCGTTCACTTGGTGCCCATTGTCGTGGTCATTTTGGATTTAACTGATGATGCAATAACTCAATTATAAAAAAGGTGTTATAAATGAATTTCTTGACCCATAAAACGTTATCATTAGCATCAAAGTCTTGCTTTAGTTGGTGTAAAATGCGACAAATTACAATTTCTTTGTTCTGACAGCTTTTGTGGTTGCCATCTTAGATTTAAAAGATGTTGCTATGTCTTGATTAGCTGAGAGGAACTGAAAATTAATCCAAACACAGAGATAACATTTGCCATAGATGATAAAATATCCAATATATTGTCAGTTCTGTTTTGACACTCATCTTGGATGCCATCTTTACCATTTAAAAATGTTCAAGTGTTACAAGTTGGCACTCACTGGATCCTCAGCAATTTCTAAATATGCAGAAACTACAAAGAACAACTGAAGATTTAGCAAACAAACTACTAGTTTAATTGTACAAAATCTGGTTCCATTTTCTTAATTTCGGGACATTAGTTTAACCATTAACCTTGAAATGACCTTGACATCTATATTATCTTCTTAAACATTTTGTCCATGGTATATATGCCTGATGTAACGCTTTGTAATACCTTTTCTGGACATTGTCTAAAGTTGACCTTTAACCTTGACCTGACCTTGATCGTGACATCTAAAATCGGGTTGCATCATCCCCAAAAATGTGTACTGTCCTAAAGTAGAACAGTGCCAAATTTGGTGCTTTGGGTCAGCAAGTCCCAATCATTCCCCTAAGCCAGTCCATTAGTAACTGTTCTGGAAGCCAAAGCTCGTTTCCAACAGACAAACATAGCGTGATGTAATAACATTGTAATAAAGGGGTTCCACAGTTTCTTCGAAGAGTATTGAATGCATGTATTACACGCTGTGTATATACTGCCCTAGTAACTCCAGATGTGGCTTCTATTATTTTACGAAGAAATCTTATCATTACCGTTAAAGGGACATTCCTGAGTTTGCTGCAATTTTTAAGATGTTATCGACTAACAGAGACTTTTTAATGATTGTAATTACATATCAAATATATTTTTTCTGCATAAAATATTAGTGGCTGTATATTAAACGTGTTTCTAATCGTTATAATATTTGTACTAGATTAAATTTCATTTTATTTCCTAAAAACTCCAGTTTGGGCTTCTTACAAATATTAAGAAGATCAGAAACACATTGAATATACAGACACTGATATTCTAAACAAGAAAATATATTTAATATTTAAGTTTAATTGTAGAAATATTTTATTAGTCAGAAACATCTTACAATGCAGCAAACTTGGGAATGTCCCTTTAATACGATTTTATTTGGTCTAATAACACCTGAAAGCACTAGTTCTCGTCGGATCACCGAAATTAAGAAAGTCGGGCCCGGTTATTATATGGTACTCAAGTAAAGAAACAATTTTAAACAAAAAGTGTTTTTCTCTTTGGCGTGCTGGATTGTTGTAGACATTGTGGAAGCCAAACGATGTCATTGTGACGTAAATTCATTGTGATGAAACATCTTTAAATTAGTACGTGCGCGCACGCACACATGCACGCACATATGATACACATACACGCACGCGCATTTCTTTTTCATAGATATTTGATGATGTTCTGGAAGTCAAACTTCGTTTCCCGACGACGAATAATAGCGTGATGTAAAAACATTGTAAGAAAGGAGTATCACAGTTTCTTCGATGAGTATTGATGCAGGTATCTGTATATCTGTATATATATATATACTGCCCTAGTAGCTTCTATGACTTTTATAAAGAAATCTTAACATTGCCGTAAATACGATTTTATTTGATTTAATGACGCCGGAAAGCACCAGTTCTCGTCAGACCACCGACGATAAGCAAAGTCCAGCCCGGTTAATACTTGGATGGGTGACCAAGAGGCACACAGACAGAAACAAAGAAACAATTTAAAAGGAAAATATCTTTCTCTTTGGCGTGCTAGATCGTGATAGACATTGTGAAAGGCAAACGATGTCATTGTTGTGATAAAACATCTTGGAATTAGCGCGCACACACACACACACACACACACACACACACACACACACACACACGCTGGAGCGGATCTGGTGGGGGTCCAAGGTGTTCGGACCCCCCCCCCCCCCCCCCCCCCCGCCCTCAAATTTGAGAAGAGACTCTTTTATTTAGGATTTTTAGGTTTTTTACAAATTTATTTATTCTGTCAATGTATAGAACACTGTAGAATACGTCTGCCAGCGTCCCTGTTGTAGCACTATTATATTATGGTCCATGTGAACCGTGTGTAATTTTTCAATAGTGCCTTTTCATAATATTATGGTGCCCTTTTTGTCTTGGACCCCCCCCCCCCCCCCCGTCAGAAAAGCTGGATCCGCCCCAGGCACGCACGCACAAATACACGCACACACACACAAACATACATACATACACACGCACACATACACGCACACACGCAAGCACGCGCATTTTTTTGCATAGATCGTTGTTGATGTTCTGGAAGCCAAATTTCGTTTCCCTATGACGAACAATAGCGTGACGTAATAGCATTGTAATAAATGTGGAGTCCCACATATTCTTCGAAGAATATTGAATGCAAGTATCACACGCTTATATATACTGCCCTATTAGCTTCATATGTAGCTTCTATGACTTTTATAAATAAATTTTAACGTTACATTAATGCGATTTTATTTGGTCTAATGACACCCGAAAGCAGCAGTTCTCATCGCAAAATTAAGCAACGTAGGACCCGGTCATTACTTGGATGGGTGACCAGGTGGCGTGACGCAGATGGGTGACGCAGCCAGAAACAAAGAAACAATAATAGAGAAAATATCTTTCTCTTTGGCGTATATTGTATATTTTGTTTCTGCCTTTAGTATTACTTACTTATTATTTAAAATATTGTACAAATCTTTACTTCTCGTGTTTTCATTTAGCATAATTTTCATTTTAAAAGGTAATATAGGTATTGGTAATGTTTTGTAATGAGTGTAAAAGAGATTTTACAGCATTCACTAGCGATGCATAATTTAGAAAGTTTGTCTTTAGATCATATCTTGCTTTAAAAGTTATATAATCAAAAATATTTCCTTCATCATCAAGTAAATCATTTATGAAAAAATCCCTTTGTTTATATAATAATTATACACAAATGGTTTATTGTCTTCTAGTATTTTTATATTGTACCAAATATTCAGTCCTTGTATATCTTCTGTATTTTTTAGATTTTGGTTTTTCTGTATTAACAGCTAACTGATAAGTACATCTTTTCAAAACCTATTTTGGATATTTTTCTTTTTTAATGTAATGAAATAATCTCCATGAATAATAAGATCTTTTGTAGTCAGACCGGTGTAAACGGAATGCAAGTCCGTAGGAACAGTTGTCTGACCGGACTTAATCTCCTAGGAATGCAGGTCCTAGGTCTAATATACCTAGGGATGCATGTCCTAGGACTTACGTTCCTTAGGAATACTGGTCTGACTGCCAGGATATCAAGTCCGGGCCGGACTTGCATTCCTGGACAATCAAAATTTAAGTCCGGTCGTACACATAAAAATTAAATTATAAATGTAAACAAAACGAAAAACAGCTTCCGTTTTGGTTTATTTAATTAACTTAGGATACTAGCGCCTCTGTTTAAATATTTTCTATTTATTCCATTATTTTCCATTTATATCATTTGCAAGAGTTTGTAAACATTTTGTTGACCGTATTGCATGAGCAGAACCAAGGTCTTTATTCATTGCGTATTGTTCCAACTAATAAATGTTTAAACATTTAAAAGTAACTCAAAAACATTTTCCATAATTCGAAGCATATTAGTACTCGCAAATAAGTATAACTTGCCTATATGATATACCAACACAATTATCTGTTAGACATTATATACTGATATTTGATAATAATAATAATAATAATAATAATAATAATAATAATAATAATTTACCTGTAAAAATGTGATATTTGCGTTATATACATTATCTTATTATATAATTTTAAGTTTGTACCTTTTTGTCAATAATGTTGCAGGCGCGTGTACATAGGGTGTGGGGTGGCGTGTTCTAAACACCCCTCTTCAAAGCAAATTTCTAGACCTCTCCCCTGCATAGCTTACTGAACATGTGCCTGCTTTGTCAATTTTGCTAATTTTCAAAAATTAATTTGGTCTAACATATGACATATCAGACTCTAGCCTCTATGTTATCTTAGTTCCAACAAACCATACCATCGATAAACAAATATGTTAAATGGTTTTCATTAATGTTTATCAATTAATAGAAATATCAATGACTAAGAGTGGGTTTTAGTAGCTCAATCGGCTACTACACTGACTAAAACAAGACAGTAACCCCTGAACAATTATCATACTGTCAATAATATGCACACACAATTTACAAAGATCCTTTTAAACAGACTAACTACTCATGACACTTTTACACCTGACAGTTTTGGTCGCAATAGGCATCCAGGCTCCCTTTTTGCTGATTGTTATTGGCCAAATGAAACGAAAATGGAACACAACGTATATTTATATTCGCATTACTACCAAGACGCTAAATAGGATTCCATACAAATCAGTCTGCATTTTTACATGGATTACAACTAATATTGTGAGTAAAATTATGAAAATGCGTGGTGAAGATTTTAGGCCAGCTCATTTTGCCCGAACGTGTCCATTGCCCCCCCCCCCCCCCCCCCCCCTCCACCCAGTCTCGAATGCGTATGGTGTTCCTAACGACCAGGTATAATAATACAGACCCTTTCCCTTCATATCTTATGCTTTTTATGGTCAAAACTGCCAAACAGTCGGTGATAATTGTTTTGATGCTATTTTTAATTGTTCATCAATAAAAGTCAAATTTTTATTCTTATTATTCCTGTTATTTTATATTGTAGTAACTGGTCATTATAGTACTAGTTATAAGTACTAACTACTAGAACTAAGTACAGTTTTTATAGTTTTATTTCAGGGATTTTCAGGAATCATATATATAGTCAAACCTGCCTTCGCGGCCACCTCCATATGGCGGCCACCTGTCCATGGCGGCCACCCTGAGGTCCCCCCAATGAATTTTACTATATATTTTACCTCTATATGGCAACCACCTGTTCAACGCGGCCAGCGGCCACACTTTTGTCATAAAAAAGCGAAAATGAACCTGCTATCGCGGCCACAATTGTTTTTTAGTGCAAGTTATAAAGAAATGTCGGCAATCGTAAAATAAACCGTAAAATGTTTTTGTTGATATAACCAATTGGCTTGATACACAGTGGTCCTTTAAAGGTCGTCGGTCGCTTAGCTGTGTTTGATCAAGACTCCCTTGACTACTCCACCCCCAAAAAACCTAAAAAAAGCAAACCAAACTCTCCCTTGGCAGATATTAGACAACCCATCAACCTATGAATTTTTGTTCTTACAAAACTCAATCTCTGAAATCCAAAAATTACAAAAACCACAAATTAAAAATGAAGTCTTTTTCTACTCTCAGCTTCAAAACGGTGAAACATTCATCAGAGGTGATGAATCTTCACTCAAAATCATTGGACCCTTCCTTACCCTTAGGCCAGACCCAGAAAACAACAAAGAAATTCTAATTTCATTTGGAAAAATTACTGCCCCCCCCCCCCCCCCCCCCCCCCCCCCCCCCAGGAAGGCTCCTGCCTTAATAAGTCTTGTCCACCCACCCCATCCTTTTCGGAGGATGAACTTGACTCTCAAATTACCCAACCCATAACTCAAAGCCTAAACATACATGTTAAACTAAAGAAATTACATAAAAACAAAAAAGGAATCCAATCTGGGATTGAAAATACCTCTTCCAGCTCGGGCTACGATCACGTCCGCAATGGTCATAATAACACAGTAATAGCTGGTCACACCAATGTTTAAAATATGACTGGCAGCCCCTTTCCTCTTAACCTCCCATGGGCTTAATGAATATTGTTTAAGAATTATTATTAATATTAGACCAGCCCATCTAAATTTGCGCCGAAAATATATTATATTAATAATTTATATAGGATAGTAATGTTGATATGTTTCTTTAAGGGCGCAGCCAAACTTTTTTAACCCCAATTTCCCCCATTTTATACTTTTGGCGTTAATTTTCAAAATTTCCCCTATTTGTTAGGTTATCCCTGTCCCGAGTCAGACTCCAGATCCTATCGGAGGCCGGACTCGGGATAGGCGTGTTCGAAACCCTAGTGGTATATGGACACGTTAAACAAGTTACTAAGCTAAGCTAAACAGTAATAGCCACATCTGATGGTAATGACCTTGCGGGGGTGGGGGGAGACTCCGATATGGTTGTAGATGTACCCAATGAGCAAGGTACGGAAAGTGTGCCGGGAGCGGTTATAGGGGGAACCAACCCGGACCACCCAAGTACTTTAAACCCTTTGGGTAAACCAAAATCTAAGTTTTGGGCTGATCCGCGTGCTAGGTCCGACCCACGTAATGGGTCGTAATGGCCGAACCCCCGGGAAACATTCAAGGGTAACCGGGTGTTCTCTGGGGTTCTCTTTGGACTCAGATGCAGATGGTTTCCCCAAGTACAACCTAAAATCAGGCGAAAAGAACTACTTGAAAAATCAAGTTAGGGAACCGTCTCATCATACCAAAAAACATAGAAAAGGAGTTAAATTACCATCTACCAATGCCCACTCTAACTTGGAAAAAACAAATCAAAAAGAAAAAGTTAAGGCAGAAGAGTATCCACCTCTCAAAAATCAAACTCCCGAAACTATTTCCCAAACCCAGATCACAATAAATGGAAACAAAATTGAGGAATTAAATGACAAAAAAAACAATAGCTCTTTTTACACGGCAAACCCAATCGGTAAGAAAAAGATAAAACCCAATCAGGGCCCAATAAATGTCAACACTGACGAAATCAACACTGATCAGTTTACCGAAGTTAACTCTACTAAAAGTGTAAAGACAGTCAACCCCTACAGATTCATTGTTAAAACTAAAAGCGTGGGATGCACCGGCACTGAGTTGTTAACCAAACTGAGGATTGAAAACCCCCCTCTCAACATTAAAAATGTAGTGATTTGGAACAACCAGTACATGGACATCCTACTGCATGAAATTTCAAATGAGGAAACCATTTGCTTCAACGGGGACATCTTTGAGCTCTTTCCATATGTCATTAAACCTATAAAGTGCTCTAAGTGCCAACGTTGGGGCCACACCGCTCGGGGGTGTAGGGCGACTCGTACATCCCCCACCTGTTGCCGATGTGGTAAAAATCATCCTAAAAGACTGGGTCTACATCAATGTCGGGAAGAAATCTCTTGTGCCAACTGTCGCGGCCCTCACTATACCCATGATAAGGGCTGCCCCGAATACAAGAGAGCTCTCCTAGTACTATCCAAAAAAAATCAGAAACCTGATAATTTAAAATCAATTCCCAATCCAACTAAAACATTTAGCTATAAACCAATTGTTTCAGGGACTCTACTCCAACATAGTCAAGAATAATGCTGGAGAGGTGACCCCCAGTCTGCCAACTGTAATTAACCCCAGTCTTCCCATAACCCCCCTTGATCTTGTCAGGCTCCTCAGTGGTCTTTACATTAATGGGGGCTTTGGGGGGGGGGGGGGGGGAAGTCGTTGACTCTCCTACGCGCCCCCAGGTTGATAGGGCCACTGGACGGGCTTGTCACATTTTAAAAACTACCCTTGGAATCCATATTAATCAACAAGATATAATAAATCGAACCTGTCTGTGGTATGGAGTCCTATGTACTGTTGACTCTATATGGGAAAACTCTAATACTACTGAGGCCGTAGTACATAATAATAACAGGGATATAATAGATTAATTATTAATAATTAAGTGGATAATTTAATAGAACTGTTCCCAACGGCATTATGGGAGACAATTATAATATGACTAATAAGAATATTAAAAACAATAATAAACCTTGTCTAAATAAAATAGCTGATAATGGCCTATCCATCCTACAATGGAATGCTAAGGGCCTTAAATCTCAAAATCATGGAGATGTATTAAAGTTATTTATGTCTACTAATTTAAATATAGATGTTATCTGTGTACAGGAGACATGGATTAATGAGAAACAATTAAATAAATCTATGTATCCATATAGTACTGAGGGATATACTGCTCTCTTTACTAATACTAACATAACCACTAGAGGTGGCTTAGCTTTTTTTGTTAAAAATAATATAGCATATACCAAAATGCCTAAAATAGAGCTACATGATAACATAGAGGTAAATGGAATTACTATTCATGGTAATAAAGATCAAATTGACTTATATAATATATATATTCACCCTGGAGGTAAGCAAAGAGACATAACTGATACTCATTATAATAAACTAATTAATAATGACCATAAAAGTATAATAGTAGGAGATTTTAACAGTAGAAATATTCTTTGGGGCTCCACTACAACATGTAAACAAGGAAAAATGATAGAGCAATTCCTTGATAATTACAATATGGCTTGTCTTAATGATGGTTCCATAACTCATATATCAGATCATAATGCAGCATGTACATGCATTGATTTAACACTGGTCTCTTCCTCAATAGCCTCCATCTGTGAATGGGAAGTTCTTAATGATCTTGGGAGTGATCACTTGCCTATTCTAACCACATATAAAATTAATAAAGAATGGAGGGAAGTACCTAAACATAATAAAAAATGGAATTTTGATAAAGCTGACTGGAAATTATTTTATAACTTATGTAAACAAATTAATATTAAAGAGGTTAAATCTAATAATATTGATAAATTTAATGATGAATTAATAAATAAAATAATTGTTATAGCTGAAAAATCAATTCCGATCTCTTTATCAGGTTCCAGGAAACACTCCGTCCCATGGTGGAATAATAACATAGGAGATCTAATTAAAATAAGGAATAAAAATAGAACTAAAATGAAAAAAAATAAAACTACTGATAATATTTTAAATATCTAGTGACACAAGCAGTTTTGACAGCTAAAAAGGAATCTTGGGAGAAATTTTGTTCTAGTATTTCCCAAGAAACTAATAGTAAAGAAGTTTGGTCTAAAATTAAACGAATACAAGGTAAAAAATATAATAATCAAATACCATTAGCTAATAATAAAGACTTTATAACCAACCAACAAAAAGCAAATATATTTGCTCAAACATTTGGAAATAATTCAAGTGATAAAAAAATTTCTATGAAATTCCAAAAGAGTAGAATACATAAAGAAAATATAAAAATACCATTAGATGCTAAATATAATTCAGAAAAATTAGACATTAATAATAAATTTAATAAACAAGAATTCATTGAAAGCTTTATCCACAAAAAGGGTACTGCTACTGGACCAGATAATTTCAGCTATGTATTTTTTAAACATATGCCTGATGAGATTTTAGATATATTTCTAGACCTTTTTAATGTAATCTGGAGTCAGGGATATATACCTACTAAATGGAAGGTAGCCACGGTCTTTAGTTTACATAAGAAGGGTAAAGATGCTAGCAAACCAGTTAATTATAGGCCTATATCTCTGACCTCTAACGTCTGTAAAACCATGGAGGCTATGGTCAATAATAGACTGACTCTATATTTAGAAAAAAATGAATTAATTACTAAGTTTCAAAGTGGATTTCGCAAAAATCATTCTACCATAGACCATTTAGTAAGGCTTCAGTCAGAAATTAATAGAGCTTTTTCCAAAAATCACAAGGTAGCAGCAGTTTTTGTTGACATTGAAAAGGCCTATGATATGGTTTGGCGTCATGGGTTGCTTGAAAAGGTATACAAAATGGGTATTAAAGGTAACTTATTCAATTTTATTGAGAAATTTATTTCTAATAGATCATTTAAAGTTAATGTAAATGGTTATTTTTCTGCTACAACAATACTGGAGAATGGGATTCCACAGGGATCAGTCATTGCTCCAACACTATTTAGTATTTTTATTAATGATCTGGCAGAAACAATGACTGATAATATAAAATATAAAAGTGCAAAATTTAGTATCGGACTATTTGCAGATGACACTGCTTTTTGGCGAACAGGTATGGATTTTAATATTCTCAAAAAACCAATCCAAACTGATATTGATAAATTAGCTAAATGGTCCGAAACCTGTGGAATCAAACTCTCTGATTCTAAAACGGTTTGTATCTTTTTCAAGCACAAAACTAGAGGCGGGAGCTATAGGCTTAATTTAACCCTCAATAATAAAAGCTTAATACAGGTTAATAAAGTTAAGTTTTTAGGAGTCGTTTTTGACCATGCTCTTACATTTAAACAACATATTAATGAAATAGTAGCACATAGTGGTAACTACATTAACATTCTTAGAATCCTATCAGGAACCACCTGGGGAGGAGATAGGAAAACACTAATTATGCTTTATAATGCATTCATAGTATCTAAGTTACAATATGGCGCTCAGGCCTTCTGTTGTGCCGACCCTAATATACTAAATGCCTTGGATGTGGTTCAAAACAAGGCGTTGAGAATCATCTCCAAGGCATTCATAACTACCCCTAATGCTAATATACAAGCAGAACTTGGTATTCCTCCCTTAACTCAAATTAGGAATAAGCTATGTTTAAAATATTGGATGAAATCAAAAAATATAACGCCATATAAACCTGTTAACCAAATACAGACACATTCAGAGAGTAAAATTGGATTGGGGTTTAAATCAACTGAGGGAGTGGGTGATTCGTTTGGTATATTTATGCATAAATTATGTAATCTCTTAAAATAAATAACCTGCTAATAAGTAATGATAGCTATAACAAAAATTCTCCATGGCTTCAATGTAGGCCTCCAGTCCCGCTTCTTATTAGGGACAAAATATTAAATAATAATTATGAACCCTTTAAAAATACTGTATTTAGAGCAAATGCAGAAGAAATATATTCTGACTGTATTCATATATATACTGATGGATCTAAAGACCCGATTTCTGGAAGAGCAGCCATGGCGTTCTATGTACAACCTGATCCTCCCCTCAAACGTTTTGTGGGTAGAACTAGGCTATCTGACCATGTGTCGGTGTACACGGCTGAACTCATGGCTATCTTCCATGCTTTTCTATGGATTAATTCTAATTATAAAAAAATTAATAAAAATAAATATATTATTTTTTCTGACAGTCTTAGCTCCCTTCTGGCTTTGAGGGGGGCGGACTCAGTCAGAAAGGATCTAATACATAAAATATCAGCGATAAATGATCTCCTAGTGGGCAAAGGTATCATAACTAAACTGGAATGGGTCCCAGCACATGTGGGGATCATTGGAAACGAGCACGCGGACATTAACGCAAAAAAATCGTTAAATGACCCTAACGTTGGCTGTAGGCTTGGTTATAATTACTCTGAAATCATGTCTATGGCCAATATTGAAATTCTTAAACTTTGGCAGATAGACTGGACTAATAATAATAATATTTGGCATCTAAATCTTAAAAATAAAGTTAATACATTAGGTCCTACTTCACTAAATATTTTTACAACTAAAATAATAACTAGATTAAGACTTGGAGTAGTAGCAGGCCTCAATGATAACAAATTTAAAATAAAAATGGCTAAATCTCCTAACTGTGTTCAATGTAATGTAGTGGAAAATGTTGACCATTATCTATTTCACTGCACTAAATATACTAATAGTAGAAATACTTTTAAGAATAAAATGATAGAATTGGGTCTGGCCTTTAACCCACGTAATTTACTTAATCCTGATAAATATAATAACAAGAAAGTTTTCTCTTTACTTAGTGAATATGTTACTGAGACAGAGATACTTATTTAATCTAGATATCAACATGGTGGATAATGGAAAAGATTGACTGCCGGATTGAACCGACACACCGGGCCTAGCCTCTGGCAGGGCTGTCCCGGAGGTTAGACGGGACTTCTAGCTCAAACGTATAATTGTTTTTCCATGATTTATAATTATGACGTTGTATTTTTTCTGGTTTTAGGTGGATGGTACTAATGATGTTTTTCTTTTTTTTTCTCTTTCTTATAGTTTTACTGGAAATATGGTAATTTAACTATATTTGCATGTAATTAGTTTTTTTTATGCTTATAATTATATTGTGCAAAGGGACCTTGTAAGTGGGTCTAGCATAATGCTTGGCTTATTTTTAATTTTGTTTGTTCTTTTTTAGAAATATACATACTACTGACTCCTGGCAGAGTCTAGTAGCAATTCTCTTATATTTTATGTTCTTTTATAATTTTATTTTTAGTGTTAATATAGGCCTGTGAGATGGAGGCCTATATACCTTTTTATATTTATGCTTGATATGAATGGCTTGCTTTCTTTATCTGCTCACTGATACGTGATTTGATCCCTGGCAGGATCTGTCCCAGCTCGGTCTGATGTTGGATTTGTAACCTCCTTCTTTTTTAACTTTTGTATTAAATGCATGTTTTTTATTACAGACAAGTTTAATTCTTAGTTAGATGCTTTTTAAATTTTATTAAATTTGGTATTACTTATTTTAACTAAATGTATAACATGTTTTTATTTTAAACAATTAAAGTGATCATAGGGTCAGATCGCTCCCTTGTGTGTTTGCGGTACTATATAGTACCGTGTGCACGCAGGGTATTTGTACATTAATGGCTTGTCTGGGCCATCCGTATAAGTGACACATTGGTACCAAATATGTACCTGCGTCGGATGCGAGGAGGACCTTGAGGATCGCCTATCCAAAACCTCATTCAATATACGTTTCGCTTCACCGCTCGAGCTCGGCGGCTGAAAATTAATTCATATTGGGATCATCTCCTATGATCCTAACCTAACCACCACCTTGTGGTTAATATATTGCCATCACCTTATGGCACCCTAATATATGGTTGTGTAACCAAAACACACCTAGGTGTGTATTCGAGCCCTCAAAAGCTCACCCTAATACTACTTCTCACCACTGGCCGGAATGGCCTCCCGCGACTTGGGGGGGGGGGGGGGGGGGGACGGGTATGCCAGAAATAGGGCGGTAGGGCGTTGGCGATTAGGTGTTAGGGTTAGGGCTAGGTTTGTCTGGCCTCCCCTGCCCGCCAGCCACTTGCCGTGGGGATCCGGCCCGGTTCGGTGGTGTATATCTTCACCCGGGTGTTGGATCGCGAATCCGGATTGAACGCAATGCCCACCCCAATCGTTAACCTTTCCTCCAGGGCCTAAAAAAAGAAAAAGTTAAAATTAAACATTAGTAAATTTCGCAAGCCCGGTCAAAATTAGTGTCAACTAAATATTTTTTCTTAACTGACAATACCATTCACTTATTGGTTTTGGCCGACACATCAAAATTATTATTAAAGTCACTGATTTAGTTTAAGTTTCTAAAATACTCCCTTAGTACAACCCTTCTGCCCCTGGTCGAATCGCTGGCCCTGCCAGGGTTGAGACCAGGGGGAGACATGCCTGAACCCTAGTGGATATAGGCATGTTAAAAACGGTGTCATAGTCATAGCTGTGTTCGTTAATTAACAAGCGTTTTTAATCTGGATTAACGGTGCGATGTACTAGTCATCGGCGGTGGTCATTAAACGCAGTTGACAAGAAGGTATCTAGCCTAAAACTCTAGAAGGAATTAAATACTGCTGCAGTTTATTTCTGATATTTATTTTCAAAATGCCACCTAAACCCAGTAGGCCGATCGCGTTAACGTTGGAACAGAGAGTAGAGGTCATTAAAAAATCAGAGAAAGACAAATTGAGTGCTAGAAAAATTGCTGAATATTTCGGGGTGGGTAGAACTCAGTTTGATGGCATTTTAAAGAGAAAAGCGGAGGTGATACGTGACTTCTTTAGCAAGTGAACATTAAAGGATAATCAGTGGCTTTAATGCGCAGAACAGTGCTCCATTATTCTGTTGTTTGTTAAATATTCTCTTTTTCACTTAATAAAATTTCATATAGATGATAATTTGTTGTCTTGTTTTTAATTACGTTTTTGCACATGTATATGGCTCCTTAATAGTTCTATTGCAACATACGTGTAATTGTTTTTAAAAATTCGGACTTATATATGACCTGCATACGGCGGCCACCTCTCTATGGCGGCCACTTTTGTCATGTCCCACGAGTGGCCGCCATAGACAGGTTCGACTGTATATGTAATAAGCGAACTATCGGAAATAAATCCCAGAGGACTAGGACTACTAGGATTGAAAGTCCTGTGGACTAGAAGTACCAGGAATAAAAGTCCCACGGCCTTCAATTCCTCGGAATGCACGTCCCACAGACTTAAATTCCTAGGGATACAGGTCCCACAGACTAGGATTCCGAGGAATGGAAGTCCGATCAGACAAAAATTAAGAAAATCACTATTAATCAGATTGTGACTTACCGTCAAAATGTAAACATATTATTAAAAATTATGTTGGTGTATATAGGAATTGTCTTTTGTTGTTCACCAAAGTTTTTTTTTGTTACCAATTTTCATATATATATATATTTTTAAAACAATTTTGGGCTACATAATGGGTGTGTGTGTGTGTGTGTGTGTGTGTGTGTGTTCGTGTTGAACACATGGACATATAGCCTACTTTATATCTGTATTTACAATATATATTTTTGAAAAAGCAAGATATTCGTCCTACTTCAGTATGCTAACAAAAATCTAAGACGACTACAAAAATTCACTCAGGTGTCTCATCCACAACTCTATGACGTAAAAAAAATAATTAAGTTGATACTTAAAAATATATTTGACATGGAGGTTTGAACTTACAACAATCTTAAGAAACTGGTACACTTATCCATCACACTACCAGGGAAGGCTGCCAACACCTCACTTTTTTTCTCGTGTCTTTCTAGCAGCTCGTGCAAATTGCAGAGTATAATAAACGGACATCTAATTTGCCGGACTAGTATTTAGTATGTAGAAGGAATTTAAGTCCGGTAGGAATACAAGTCCTAGGATAAAAACAACTTAAAAATAAACCAGGAATGAAAGTCCGGGTAGGACTATGGTTCCTAAGCTATGGAGGTCCGATATGACTACTGTTCCTAGGAACCACGGTCCTACGGACCTGCGTTCCTTTTACACCGGTGCTTGACTTAAATAAATTTACCAATTTTGTGTTGTTTAGAAAAAGCCTTCTCATCCAAGACGATTTTAAAGAGGTCATAACATGATGTATATCTGGCATTTTTAAACCACCATATTTGTAATCTTGTGTTAATATATCTCGCATAACATTTTCGGGTTTATTTAGCCAAATACATTTGAGAAACATTTTATTTATATCTTCCATAATGCATTTTGATGGATTTGGTAATGATATTAGTAAATGTGTTGTTTCAGGTTTTATTAATGTTTTGAGAATTGTAATTCTTCCTAATGATATTAGTAAATGTGTTGTTTCAGGTATTATTAATGTTTTGAGAATTGTAATTCTTCCTAATGATATTAGTAAATGTGTTGTTTCAGGTTTTATTAATGTTTTGAGAATTGTAATTCTTCCTAATGATATTAGTAAATGTGTTGTTTCAGGTATTATTAATGTTTTGAGAATTGTAATTCTTCCTAATGATATTAGTAAATGTGTTGTTTCAGGTATTATTAATGTTTTGAGAATTGTAATTCTTCCTAATGATATTAGTAAATGTGTTGTTTCAGGTATTATTAATGTTTTGAGAATTGTAATTCTTCCTAATGATATTAGGTTTGTTTCAGGTTTTATTAATGTTTTGAGAATTGTAATTCTTCCTAATGATATTAGTAAATGTGTTGTTTCAGGTTTTATTAATGTTTTGAGAATTGTAATTCTTCCTAATGATATTAGTAAATGTGTTGTTTCAGGTTTTATTAATGTTTTGAGAATTGTAATTCTTCCTAATGATATTAGTAAATGTAATGCTTCCTATTTTGAAATGTGTTGTTTCATTTGGAGAATAATTCTTCCTAATGATATTAGTAAATGTGTTGTTTCAGGTATTATTAATGTTTTGAGAATTGTAATTCTTCCTAATGATATTAGTAAATGTGTTGTTTCAGGTTTTATTAATGTTTTGAGAATTGTAATTCTTCCTAATGATATTAGTAAATGTGTTGTTTCAGGTATTATTAATGTTTTGAGAATTGTAATTCTTCCTAATGATATTAGTAAATGTGTTGTTTCAGGTATTATTAATGTTTTGAGAATTGTAATTCTTCCTAATGATATTAGTAAATGTGTTGTTTCAGGTATTATTAATGTTTTGAGAATTGTAATTCTTCCTAATGATATTAGTAAATGTGTTGTTTTAGGTTTTATTAATGTTTTGAGAATTGTAATTCTTCCTAATGATATTAGTAAATGTGTTGTTTCAGGTTTTATTAATGTAGAATTGTAATGTATTAGTAAATGAGAGGTTGTAGAATTGTAATTCTTCCTAATGATATTAGTAAATGTGTTGTTTCAGGTTTTATTAATGTTTTGAGAATTGTAATTCTTCCTAATGATATTAGTAAATGTGTTGTTTCAGGTATTATTAATGTTTTGAGAATTGTAATTCTTCCTAATGATATTAGTAAATGTGTTGTTTCAGGTATTATTAATGTTTTGAGAATTGTAATTCTTCCTAATGATATAAGCTTTCTAAATGACCAAACATTTTTTTCAGATTCTGCATTTGTTTGATTTTAGAATCAAAATTAGATATTATGATTTCATTTAAATTTAATGTAAAGTTTATGCCAAGCAGAATAAATTGGTTTACACGCCATTCTAACTTCCAACGAGTATGATGGTAGACATCTTTAGAATACTTTTTGTTTCCTATCCATATTGCTTTAGATTTAGTGTAGTTTATTTTTTAACAGGTAATTATACCAAGTTTTTGAACATTGGACATTTCTTCAACAGTATAGCTATAATTTATTGATCGGACTATGGAATGTCCTAAATCTGCCCAAAAGAATTCGAAAAAGTCTGCATTGAATCCATATGCATTTCTCACAGCATTGAAATAGCATTGTAATAAAGGACCCCGACAGTTTCTCCGAAGTAGCTTCTATAATTGTTAATGAAATTTTTTTAACATTACATTTTATTTGGTCTAATGACTCCCGAAAGCACCATCCCCAAGTTGAGTCAGTGAACGTTTCGCTAACGTTCGCGAACTATTTGAATGGTTTCCGACGTGGCAATTTGGTTTAACGTGAAGCGCATAAACCAGTCTAGCTAAACGCAGACCTGTTCTTGTCGGATCACCGAAATCAAAGTGGGGTCCGGTTATTACCAAGTGGCACACAGACAGAAACAAAGAAACAATTTAAAAGAAGAAGAAGAAAAAAAAAATCTATTTGTTGTGATAGATCGTTGCAGGCAAACGGTGTCATTGTGACGTAAATTCATTGTGATGAAACATCTTAGAATTAGCGCACGCGCCTGCACACACACACACACACACACACACACACACACACACACCACACACTCTCTCTCTCTCTCTCTCTCTCTCTCTCTCTCTCTCTCTCTCTCTCTCTCTCTCTCTCTCTCTCTGTCTCACATACATGATCATGCAAATTTTTAATAAAAAAAAAATCTTTGTTGATATTCCAAACGACGAACAATATGGCGTGACGTAATAGCATTGTAATAAATGGGTTCCAAAGTTTCTTAAAAGAGTATTGAATGTAGGAATTATTTGGAATAGGAAGTGAATTCAAAAGCTTAGTGATAGCCAAGGAGTTCATTTTTAAAATGACAATTGCTTTGTCACCAGGAGTGCAAATGGTTTATCTATAATGAGACTTCGTATTCATACAGCGAGTTTTCCTTGTGACAAAAGTGGGACGCGGTAAATTGTGGTAATTTTCAAACAAGCTGTTTTTGTGAAAAATTGAATAACTAAACCTTTATTCAAATGAGGGTTTTTATAAGGTTTAGCATTCAATACAAACTCAAACATCTTGAAATATATTCTGTTAGTTTTTGGACATCCTAAAACAAGGTTTACGGACAACAGACAACTGTGCAAGAAAAGCTCTGCCAAGGAAATCCTGGTAGAGTTAAAAAATAATATGCCACCTGCATCTCATATTACCAGCATCTTTATTGTAATGAATACAAAATCTATCATTTTCTAGCTGTAATTATTTGTTAAAATTATTTTTTGTTTTTATTCACTGAACCCCTGTTTAGGCTTCACTTGTATCCATCATAACCACAGGGAAGAAGTGACGGATATTTTAAAATATGAATGTATTACAACTGATTAATTATTCTTAGATTTATCAAAGAAAATTATTATAAACTATTAAATCAAAATCACTGAAATAGATGCTTTACAGAGAGAGAGAGAGAGAGAGAGAGAGAGAGAGAGAGAGAGAGAGAGAGAGAGAGAGAGAGAGAGAGAGAGAGAGAGAGAGAGAGAGAGGCGAAAGCTAAACTGTAAGCTAGGTGTGGGTAAAGGGTAAGGTACATTACAGTTATATATTATGTAGTAGTTAATTCTAAAAGGAGTTCTGCGAAGAACTGTGAAATGTTTGATAATTGGTAATGTAACCGTTACTTAATTTACATTTGTAAATAACGAACTTTGAAAGTAATAAAAAGAAATTAAAAAATATTATCTGTTATTGTTTTATTATTTTCACCAAGAAGAATCAATTCGGCATCAAGAGACAAGTTATAAATGTGTGAACAGTTCTCATGTATCAGCTGTAATCATGTTGCAGCTATGTTATTACGAGGAATATGCTTGCAGGTGGGGTGCATTTCAAACTCGTCTATGGAAGATACCTAGCAAAAGTAGTTTTGTGTGTGTGTGTGTGTGTGTGTGTGTGTGTGTGTGTGTGTGCTTGTTAAAGTATTCTTAAAAATAATAATTTACTCCCATGCATTAGCATAACACGTATTATTATTATTATTATTATTTTATTATTATTATTATTATTATTTTATTATTATTATTATTATTATTATTATTAGTTTATTATTATTATTAGTTTATTATAAATTTTTGTTGGGCGGATGCACCCACACTGGCTTAGTTATTTATGGGACGACAGGAAAAGATATAATATATAACAAAAGATGGTGGTGGGAAAAAAGATCCCCCCCCCCCCCCCCCCCCCCCCGGCTTCGCCAGTACTAACGTAAACGCAGGAGATTAAAACACTGCTCACCTCGTCAGAGCCTTGAGACTGGGAAGCTGAAGTTGGTTCGATATTCAACGTTCAGCACTCAACATTCAATATTGCTGTGACAGAACAACATTCAACATTCGATATTTTTCTCAATTATGTGACATTCTTTAAAATCTACGATACATTTAAGTGTATGTCCGTTGATCGATACTATGGTGAATCTAGGGTGGCTTAGTGATATAAGATAGTATATGGTGTGGTTCGGAAAAAAAGCACAGAGCTAAGCATCGCCGAAATCTACAAAACACAATGATTATATAGCAAAATAATCAGCATCTGAAACTTAACATAGAATGATTATGATATGATAAACAGATATTCACTAGTGGACATTCCAACGATATATAACATATACAGTCATATCATAAACAGGTGTTCAGCTGTGCACATTCATCCCATATATATTGTGACGGTACATGCTCTTAAATTTGTTTCGCCTGTGGCGATTTTAATTGTGTTAGAGGGCCGTGTGCAGTTTCATTGCACTTAAGCCCAGATGGGCAACTTGTTACGTAATACTTCTGCGCGACGGTCCTCGATCGGTACGCCTAATACACACCCAGCCAGGTGCGGAGGCCATGTGGCTAGTAGTTACGTAATATCTCCGGTAGTGCTGTTTATGGCCAGGAGATTGCTCGCGGTTGGCGACAGCCAGACTGACGATCAGAGAGAAATATACCGACTCTAGTAGAGGTAGAATATGAGATGATACGTGAGGTACCGCCTTGTACCCCCAGGCAAAATCCTGATTTATAATAAATAGCTAGTGTTTTAGAGATATCGAGGAGAAACATTTGGAAGGCGTCCAGGGGGAACGTTGTCCGTTTGGACTGGTAAATATTTTTATTTCTGCTCTGTGTATAACCTTGATGTGATTGATGTGACTTTAAATATTTTAATACTGTATTATACCAATATTCTTTAGACAGTGTCTTCGGTCATCTGACGAAGTAAACGTAGACTTTTTGTTCTAACATTATACGAGTATTTGGTAATATAAAGCTTAGCCAGTCATCCTAGACGACCTAGGTAAACTGTAGGTTATTGTCTTTATTGTGATAGGTACCAGTATTAATTCTGTGTTGCAAGATTACTGAAAGAGTAGTTAAGGGTTAATTAAAAATTAACCCGTTAGGAATAGAGCTGTAATTCCTTTATTAATTAAGTTCCCCTGGAAGCGTTTCTAAATTATCACACGTTACTGAACGAGTAGTAAGGGTTAATTAAAAATTAACCAGTTAGGAATGGTGTTGTAATTCCTTTATTAATTAACTTCTCCTGGAAGCGTTTCTCAATTATCACACGTGTGGGTGTGGTGTAACGGTGAAGTGATTCGCATATTGTGTAACTAGACATCTAGAGTTTAACTAATTAAGTGATCAGTTCTGGGTTGTTATTATTGCTGTTATTAATTAACTACTACGGCTGTACATTTGTCAGCGTAGATTAATACAGATTCCAAAGTGTATTGTGTTTTTGTTGTATTTCTAGAGAACTAACGTGCTATATTAATATATACTTTATATAAGATCGTATCTCTGATCATACCTAGAGACGAGCCATACTAGGGTTTAACAGCCTGTTACAGAGAGATCTAATAGATATACAAGTAGGAGAGACATTTTGATAATCGTGTTTTATTCGGTTACGGGAATTATAGAATCCCCGTGACATATATATAAAACACACACGGGGTGGCTCAGGGGAAACTTTCAAGGTAACGCCCCATCCATATATGTGGTATACAGTATAACTACACCACATTCGTTTCCAGTCACGCAGTTCTGAAAGTGTACATAGAAAATTTATGAAATTCTACAGATCCATCCTCTGGTGCATGTTCTATGGAAATGTGCAGAGTCTAGGGTGGCTCAAGACTATCTGGACGTGACACCCCGTTAAAGGTCGAAATTCGGAAATCAGCTCAATATTCAGATTAGACCCACAATTCTGAAACTAAACACAGCATATTTATCATATGATAAACAAGTGTTCAGTGATGCACACCAACCCATAAATAACAAACACAGGGTGGCTCAGGGGCAACTTCCAACGTTACGCCCCATTCATGTATATAGTACTCCGTGTAAAATCAATGTATCCACAATTCTGGAAGTAAACTAAATCTGTCGCGTCGCACGCGTGCGGTTAGAATGCGGCAATTGAAATCAATGATTTCTAAACTAATCGCTCGCATCCGGTTAGGATACAGATTTAATAGAGATTATTACATGAGTTAGTAGGCCTGTCGAAGAATTTTGTTTTAAATGGGGTGGGCTAATGATCAGGGTCGTTGTTAAGCATGGCACGATGTGCTTTGCTAGAGAGTGCACAGCGCCCGAGATGTGTAAGGAGTCTGGGGGCATGTCCCACAGGGGAAATTTAAAAATTGGATGGCTTTAAATGCCTTTTCTTGGCATCTGAATCGCAAAATTAGCCATTTTTAAACAATAATTTAAAAACTATTTTAAGCATTATTTTGCATAGTTTATAACCCAATAATGTTTGTTTTTTCCTGGCATCTTGATAGCAAAATTACCCATTTTCAGACAGTGATCAGTTTCTCTTTTGGAGTTTTATAACCCAAAAATTATTATTTAGAAAAGTTCAAACCCGTTACTCAATCTCAATCATTAAATCGTGAATTTTAGCGTTGACCGCCGTCGAAATAACCAGGGGCAGGAGAACGGAGGAGGACACGAGGAAAAGACATCGAATCAACTTTGCATCGTATCATATATTTCATTGTAATTGTGTGGGCTTTTTGGGGGGTGTTTTTTTGCTGACACTTTTCCAGAACAAATATTTATTCTTAAAAATAATTTTTTTTTTCGTCAAAACATCACTGATCACGTCAGTAATATTATGTTGCAATACATTATCATCAATAAACGAAGGAAGGAAATGTTTTATTTAACAACGCACTCAACACATTTTATTTACGGTTATATGGTCTCGGACATATGGTCTCGGACTACACAAATATTGAGGGAGGAAACCCACTATTGCCACTTCATTTCGATTAGCAGCAAGGGATCTGTTATATGCGCCAACCCATAGAGTAGATAACACATACCACGGCCTTTGATATACCAGTCGTGGTGCAATGGCTCTCTCTCTCTCTCTCTCTCTCTCTCTCTCTCTCTCTCTCTCTCTCTCTCTCTCTCTCTCTCTCTCTCGGCGTGACTCATTGGGCTATTGCTCGTTCGAGCCAGTCTTCATAACATGGCGGCATCGAGTTTCCTCTCTGTGGTCTTTGTCCATTTGTCCGACGCAGTATAATCGTAATTAACATGACTTTACTAAATAATTGGCAAAGTAAAATATTGTATGTCACTATTACTATTTTATCCTTTTTAATGGACTTTTTCGTAGACAATACCATTGAAAACGTGCTGACCACGAATGGCATCATTGTAATATACTGTTTATTACAAGATATTGGACGGTGCATAGCTATAGCTTCCAATGAATGAAAGCAGAAATTTCCGTGTGAAAGTTCGAGGCGCATCGTCAAATATTCACTGAGTATAAAAAGCTGCGGCTCTGATTAGTAGTAATATATGTCAATAGTCATTTATACAAATATTATTATCCATTCCAAATCAATAAATAAACACTTACTAAATATACTCTTGTTATCCAGTATATACTACATAATAAAACCAATAGAGGGTATCCCGTATTCTATATCTTCCTCTTTATCATATGATAAATATACTATGTTCAGTTTTAGAATTGTGTAGCTTGATTTTACACTGTGTACCATATATATTATTTAGGAAGTTGCCCCAGAGCCACCCTGTGTTTGTTATTTATGGGTTGAATGTGCACTACTGATCAATTGTTTATCATATAATAAACATTCTATATTTAGTTTCAGAATTGTGGATCTAATCGAAATATTGAGCTGATCTCCGAATTTCGACCATTAACGATGCGTCACGTTCAGGTAGAGTCTCGAAGTACCCTAGACACTTCACACTTCCATAGAACATGCACTAGAGGATGCATCGGTAGAATTTCATAAACTTTCTATATTTAGTTTCAAAATTGTGTGACTGTAAACGAATGTGGTATAGTTATACTGTGTACCATATGTATGGATGGGGCGTTACCTTTTTTTACGTTTCGGGCACTACCGGTCAATTTGCCGGTTGCCCCATTTATTTATCAATATCCTACCAATTTACAATTAACCAGGTACTCCTTGAATGTTAAAAATATATGTACAATAAAAGTGTTTGTGCTTGTATCATAATAAAATATATTTACTTATGATTGTGTTCTTGTTTTCATTTAGAAACTTTAGTGTATGTTATTTAAAATTGATTAGTTAAAAGATTCTAACCTGGTTTGCGGGCCTGGCCTCCAAAGCTACAAGCCGAGAGGTCCAGGCCTATTTTTTTTTTTACGTTTTGTGCATAATTTGCCAATAATTTTCATAGTTAATACGTAATGTCGAAGGCGTCATTGCACGAGGCAACGACCCCTTCGAAACACCAGTGTTTTAAGAATTTGTCTCTTCTATTAGGCCGTTCTAATGCGACAAAATATTCTGTTTCAACTCTTGAATATACTAAATGTTTGAAAAGTGCCATTTCATTACATGGCTTATCACCCTCTAATAATTTTCGTGTTGTCCAAATTACCGTTATAACTATACTCCAGAGAAAGATCCCTAAGTTCGACGCATAGTTGCCAGGTTTATGTTTAATTCCAAAAATCATTCTATATGGATTTAATCTGAATTTATCGCCAGTTTATCGCGTTACCTTGAAAGTCGTCTTTGAACCACCCCGTCTTTGTTATATATGGGTTGAATGTGCACTGCTGAACATCTCTTTATCATATGATAAACATTCTATGCTTAGTTTCAGAATTGTGGGTAGCTTGATTTTACACTGTACACCTTATATGTGAACGGGGCATTACATGGGAAATTGCCCTTGAGCCACCCTGTTTTTTGTCATGTATTGGTGGGATGGACACTATTGAACACTTCTTTATCAAATGATAAAAGTTCTATGTTTACTTTCTTTTTCAATACCTTTACAGTGTTAGTAGATTTTGGTGTGGGTTACCATTTTGCTTTATTTCCCACACTATTAACGAACGATTTGATAAAACTGACGAAATCTGAACTCCAAAACAAAAGAAACAGATATAGTAAGGCATGTGTATTTCGATATGGATGTCTGGTAATCTTATTGAAACAGCGAAACCCATCATAATTAGAAAAAAAACGTTTGAGGAAGATTTTAATATTCTAAAAATAAATAAACTGTTGTTATTTTCTTAGTACAAAATGTAATTTTAGAAAGTGGATTGACATATAGAGTTATGATGTGTCTCCTACAAATGATTATTAAATATTCGTTATTAATTTATACGCCAGACACCCTTATCGAAATAAACATACTTTACAATATCTACAATGTTTTGGTTTGGAGTTATCATTTCGTCAGTTTAATCAAATCGTCCATTAATAGTGTGGGACTTATTCTCACAGGGGTGAAACTCCCCCTCGTAATGTAAAACAGGCCCCTCAAAGTCCCCTCAAATTGTCGTCTTTGGTTCTTTACATCTCCATTCTTCTTTCTTTTTCTATCTACTTTCCTCGTTTCTTTATTTTTCTGTTTCTTTTTTCTATATTAGCTTCATTTTTCTAATTGTCTATCGTTCTACGTTTTAGTTTTCGTTATTGTCTGCCCCTTCATTCTGTTCTCTGTCACCTTTTATTTGTCTTATTCTTCTATGTACTCGTTTTTTCTCCTATTTTGACTGTCCTATGTTCTCTTGCCTTTGTTTTCGATAAACAGAAGGACGAGAACATAGGAGAGTGGAGAAAGAATGAGTAAATAGAAGATTAAGAGAAAATAAAGTTGTCAGAGATTAGGATAAAAAGGAAAACTGAAAGGAAGAAAGATAATATAGAATAGAAACGGGGAAAAAAAGAGAAGTGAAGTAGGAGATGGTAAATAGTAATAGAAAGACAAGCAAAATAGACAGGAACAAAAGGAAATAAGATAGATAAACTGGAAAGAAAACTGAAATTACAACACGGGCAGAAAACAAAAAAGAAGAAAATATAAGATAAACAAAGTCAAAATAATAAATAGCACTATAAAGCGAACGTAGGTATAAAACACAATATAAGCAGTCGGAAGAAGAATGTAAGGAACAAAAGAGGAAAACATGAGGGGAGTGTCAGGGGCTTACAGATTGTGAGGAGGAGTTTCACTCCTGTCAGATTAAGTTCGCACTATTAATGAACGATTACAATAGAACATGCATTTGAGGACGCATCTGTAGAATTTCATAAGCTTTCTATCTTTAGTTTTAGAATTGTGTGACTGTAAACGAGAGTGGTGTAGTTATACTGTGTATCACATATATGGATAGGGCGCTACATTGAAAGTTGCCACTAAGCCACCCCGTGTTTGTTATATATGGGTTGAATGTGCACTGCTCAACACCGCTTTATCATGATAAACATTCTATGATTAGCTTTATTTTGCACTGTGTATCATTTATATTGATGGGGCGTTACTTGGGAAGTTGCCCCGGAGCTACCCCGTGTTTCATATGTGTTGGTTGGATGTGCACTACTGAACACTTGTTTATCATATGATAAACATTCAATGTTTAATTTCAGAATTGTGGGTCTAATCTGAATATTGAGCTGATCTACGAATTTCGACATTAAACGTTGCGTCACGTTCAGATATAATCTTAAGCCACCTCAGACTGTTCACACTTCCATAGAACATGCACTAGGGGACCGATCTGTAGAATTTCATACACTTTCTATGTTTAGTTTCAGAATTGTGTGACTATAAACGAGCGTGGTGTAGTTATACTGTGTACGATATATGTGGATGGGGCGTTACCGTGAAAGGTGCGCCTGTGCCACCCTGTGTTTGTCATACATGGGCTGAATTCGCACTGCTGAACACCTCTTTATCATATGATAAACATTCTATGTTTAGTTTCAGAATTGTGGTTAGCTTTATTTTGCACTGTGTATCATTTATATTGATGGGGAAGTTGCCCCGGAATACACCGTGTTTCATATGTTGGTTGGATGTGCACTACTGAACGCTTGTTTATCATATGATAAACATTCTATGTCTAGTTTCAGAACTGTAGGTCTAATCTGAATATTGTGCTCATCTCCGAATTTTGACTTTTAACGGACTTTTAACGTTCAGATAGAATCTTGAGCCACCCCAGATTCTTCATATTTCCGTAGAACATGCAATAGAGGACGGATCTGTAGAATTCCATAAACATTCTATGTTTAGTTTCAGAATTGTGTGACTGTAAACGAGCATGGTGTAGTTATACTGTGTACCATATATATGGATGGGGCGTTACAGTAAAAGTTGACCCTGAGCCACCTGAGTGTTTGTTATTTGTGGGTTGGATGTGCACTACTGAACACTTGTTTATCATATGATAAACATTCTATGTTTAGTTTTAGAATTGTGGGTGGCTTTGTTTTACACTGTTTACCATAGATAGTGATGTGGCGTTACTTGGGAAGTTGCCCCTGAGCCACCCCGCGTTTCCCATTTTGTGAGTTGGATCTGCACTACTGAACACTTGTTTATCATATGATAAACATTATATTTCTAGTTTCAGAATTGTGCGTCTAACCTGAATATTGATCTGATCTCCGAATTTCGACCTTTAACGGGATGTCACGTCCAGATAGAGTCTTGAGCCACACTAGACTCTTCACATTACCAAAGAACATTCACTATAGGATGGATCTGTAGAATTCCATAAACTTTTTATATACAGTTTCAGAACGGTGTGCCTGGAAACGAGTGTGGTGTAGTTATACTGTATACAATATATATGGATGGGGCGTTACCTTGAAAGTTGCCCCTGTGCCACCCCGTGTTTGTTATATGTAGGATGAATGTGCACTACTGAACACCTGTTTATCATATGATAAACATTCTATGTTTACTTTGAGAATTGTTGGTAGCTTTATTTTACACTGTCTATCATATATAGTGATGGGGCGTTACCTTGAAAGTTGCCCCTGAGCCACCCCGTGTTTTGTTATATATGGGTTGAATATGCACTACTGAACACTTGTTTATCATATGATAAACGTTCTGTGTTTAGTTTCAAAATCTGAATATTGAGCTGATTTCCGAATTTCGACTTTTAACGGGGTGTCACGTCCAGATAGTCTTAAGCGACCCTAGACTCTACACATTTCCATAGAACATGCACTACAGGATGGATCTGTAGAATTTCATAAACTTTCTATGTACACTTTCAGAACTGCGTGACTGGAAACGAATGTGGTGTAGTTATACTGTATACCATATATATGGATGGGGCGTTACCTTGAATTGTTGCCCCTGAGCCACCCCGTGTGTGTTGTATATATGGGATGAATGTGCACAGCTGAACACCTATTTATCATATGATTGTACACTGTGTATCATATATACTCTTCAAAAAAAGTAGGGGAACCTGAAATATTAATATCAACTATTAGACCACAGACATCCTAATAAAGAACGTTCAGGTCTGTTTATCAACACACCGAAACACATTCCATAGTTTGCACATGCATCATGCAGTTGCCCCGTACACGTGCGTGGAGTGTAATTCTCGATTTTGACAATTTCCAGGAAGGTCCTTAATCACCGTGGAACACTATTTCTGTCAAATCTTTTTCATTCTGTTGATCATACAGTTGTTTACGTTTTGTTTTTAGTCATTTTTATTGTTTGATTGTTTGAATTTATATATTTATATATAATATGATATATATATATATATATATATATATATATATATATATATATATATATATATATATATATATATATATATATATATATATATATATATATATATATATGTCTCTGTCTCCCGCTGTGTGTGTGCGTGTGTGTGTGTATGTATGTGTGTCTGGTTCTGCCCCCTTCCTCTCCCAAGACACCTCCCGAAACATGGCATTTAAACCACTTCACTCCGCATGGAACTTTAAGTAAGTTCGGTTCCAGAATGGATAACATGGGGAGGGCGTAATTATTATTTTATGTTTGTTGGGTCTGCCACATTTATGCATTTTTATGGATGGTGAGTGTATAGTCTAGTATGACAAGGTTCGATTGACACTTACAGTACAAAGGAACCAAATGATTTTTGTAATCAGTTTTACAAGCAGTTTTGTGTTTCCTCTTTAACAGTATTAGATATATTCCAAATTCACTATTTCCAGAAGTGATAATATATATAATTTTATCCGCGTTTGTAAAGTCACACTATTAAGTATATTAAGTTGTCTAATTTTCAGAACTGCTTCTCAATTTGTAATATTTGTTTCCATATTAAAAGCTTAAAAACAGAGATTGCTTCCCACTTATCAAAAAGAATTTCGAGCCTTGTATATATATATATATATATATATATATATATATATATATATATATAAAAACAGATTCTCCCCAGAACAGCTTTATAGCACCTATAGAAACATAATATAATAATGGTATGGAAGCATTAAGCCATTAACGAAAATGTGGTCAATGATGCGGTTAAAAGAATTAGTCAAGCAACAAACATTTCTTCAGAACTGTGCACAGCAAACTGTTCTATTCCTGCAGTTGTTTCCGTTGTACGTATTAGTATCCAGTTGTTCATTTAGATGGCCACAGATCACAATTATTTTCCCTTTCGGTTGACCTAAATCCGGAAATGTATCAGCGCAAGTTGCTTTCTGTTTGATTGCGATTGTTTCAAGACAGACAGCTTAGAAGTAGCAACTATTAGACTGACGTTGACAGGGGAGAGCATGTAATTTACAAAATTGTGTAACTTGTTGACTTTGAAGACGTTTTTGTGGTAATTCCAGCCCATACAAATGTAATACTTTGTGTGTAAAATGGGTGTACTCCGGCCATGTTTAGATGATGTGTTTGTTTCAATCAATGTCCTGGGAGAAATAGCTGGACAACATGGGTTGTCCTTTTCAAGGAATATTGCCTTCAGGCAGGCAAAGGTGCATAACAAAATCCATGTGCTTACTGATATTAATAAAAAAGTGCTACAGCAACTAACGCTATAGAGAAACATATATATCGTAAATAAATAGGTCTGTGGCCATATATACTCTTTAAAAAAAACGTAGGGGAACCTGAAATATTAATGTTAATATCAACTATTAAACCACAGACATCCTAGTAAAGAACGTTCAGGTCTGTTTATCAACACACCGAAACACATTCCATAGTCTGCACGTACATCACGCAGTTGCCCCGTACACGTGCGTGGGGTGTCATTCTCGATTTTGACAATTTCCGGGAAGGTCGATTAATTACTGTGGATCATTATTTCTGTCAATCGTTTTCATTTTATTGATCATACAGTTGTTATTGTTTTGTTTTTAATCATTTTTATTGTTTGAATTTGCGATTTACTAATAAAAAACCCCGTCAACTTTCAAATTTCACTTCTGACCCCAATCGTCCTTCAAGATCTTTGGTGGTCATAAAACCTACTGTAATACTGAACTACCGGTTGTAATGTTTGCCCAATTAATTCACTATTATCATATAACCATTCCCCACAACTAATATACCTGACAATTTTGGCAATTGTAAATTCTTATTAGAGTTCCCCTACTTTTTTTTAAGAGTATATATTGATGGGACGTTACGTGGGAAGTTTCCCTTAAGCCATCCTATTTTTGTCATGTATTGGTGGAACGGACACTAATGAATCCCTCTTTATCAAATGATAAAAATTCTATGTTTACTTTCTTTTTCAATACTTTTACAGTGTTAGTACATTTTTGCGTGGATTACCACTTTGATTTATTTCCGAGTCATCCCATATTATCGTTTATTCCTAAGTCACTCTAAATTGGTTGTTTTCATAGACAAAGACTTGTATTTCAATTGAAGAAAAATAGTCTGAATGTTGAATGTTTGTTCTGTCAGAGCAATATTCAATATTGAATGTTGAACGTTGAATATCGAACCAACTTTCACTTCCCCCGAGACTGTCTACCAACAAATCGGTCTCAGAAAACATGGGCGTATCGTAGTCTCAATCGGGGGGTGGGGGTGGGGGTGGGGTGGGGTGGGGGTGGGGGTGGTGGTGTAGAATGTGAATCTAAGGAACAATCTTGTCTTTCTTGGGCTATTTCTCGTTCCAGCCAGTGCACCATGACTGGTATATCAAAGGCCGTAGTATGTGCTATCCTGTCTGTGCGATGGTGCATATAAAAGATCCCTTGCTACTAATGGAAAAATGTAGCGGGTTTCCTCTATAAGACTATATATAAAAATTACCAAATGTTTGACATCCAATAGCCGATGATTAATAAATCAATGTGTTCTAGTGGTGTCGTTAGGCTAATATTGCACTGGACATATAGCCTAATATTGCACTGTAAGCCTCAGCGGGTAGTGGGGGTCCATCCGATCACCCACCCAGCTTACTCCCATCATAACAGCTCCACTGACAAATGTCATACTGAAGCTTGAACGATTTATTATAGGTGACATAATATGACGAAAACATTATTAAGGCAGGCGCGTGTGCAGGAATTTTAGCAGGCGGTGGGTCTAGCAAAATTTTTAAAGGGGTCGAGACATACTCCCCTGGAAAATATATTGGAAAAAAAAGGAGAAGAAAATATGCTTGAGCAAGGAACGATGGGGCCTACCCCCAAAATCCACCCCTTCACATGCGTCTGTAAGGGCACTTAGTAAATAATCAACGAAATCAAACCTCCAACCTTGATTCACAAATCAATAAATTTATAAATATTCTGGTGAAGACAAACGTTTTTCACATTTTTCCACATTTTATTCATATAGGTTTACAAAATTCAGCTGACATCCTGCAAATATTTAACCAAAATACACAATCTGTGTCTTATTTACAGAACAATATATTTAAAAGACACCGGCAATGTACTTTCAACGTAAACAAGCCATTTCTAGAAAGAATTGACCTTTGACCGCTTTGTTTCCGCTTGGCATGGAACCAGCAAGACAAACATAATCAGCTAGTGCAAATGCATGTTTTTAAAATGGGACCCATCCACATCCTTGACACATCGCCACCCCTACCCAATTCAGACACCTAGTTATCGTCACAAATATTTGGTGTGGTGTGTATCTAACATATCCTCTTATCACCACCTATTGAGACGTTTAGTTATGTTGACAAATGTTTTTGTTGTGTACATCAACCATAGCCTTCACTCATCATAAACATCGCCCTACCAATTCAGACGTTTAATATGTTCAGTGTTGTGTAATTCACATACGAAAAGGAAAGGAAAGGACTGTACTGTTTTGTTAGAGAGGGAGAGAGAGAGAGAGAGAGAGAGAGAGAGAGAGAGAGAGAGAGAGAGAGAGAGAGAGAGAGAGAGAGAGAGAGAGAGAGAGAGAGAGAGAGAGAGAGAGAGAGAGAGAGAGAGAGAGAGAAGCACACACAAAGAAAAGGTATATATATATATTTACAACTGTAAAATTGTATAATCCCTGAAGTGTTTAGGTAATAATATAAATTATGTATATGGCCAAATTGCATACCACCAAATCAAATCACAAAGACGATAATAATAAAACATGTATCGTTTTAATCAACGTAGATGTTAAGCTGCTCGTTTCAGATATAACGGGAAGGGTCTTTGACTAGCCTATCCCAGTTCCGGACACAAATTATTATCCTATTTTTAGTAACCCACCACATCTTTCGAGCACAATAGTAGCTGCCACATTGACAGTAGTTAAAATTACATTTTATAAATTTACTGGCCAGATTCATGAAACATGTTGTGACAGTAAAGACTGTCACCTTTATCATCTACATTATGACATGACTGGTTGCGTTAACTGCGCAATGAAAAGTTGAATGCATGTCTAACTTTGACCCGGTGAAATAGTAGTTGATGTACTGTTACCTATAACATAGAGAGAGATAGTATTTCACAGGATATATAATATCTGAAAATGGCAAATATATATTATAGAATACCTGAAATTTGGTTTAAAGGCATAGTGTCACAGACCACTGACTTATTTAATGGTCTAACATAATTTGATTTGTCCCTAAATGTACTTTATTCAATCATCTTCATAACCACCATACTCCATTTATTAGTGCTATTTTGTAAAAATAACTGAATTATGGCAATGGTCCATAATTCAAAAACTAAAATTGCCGAGAGGGTTAACATAGATTTCACTCCATCATAGTTCAGTTAAGGTGATGCAATAGCTAGATTTGGTTTCCAACAATTAATGTAATTTTTTATTTATTATCCATTTTTAGAGAAATAAGGTCCTTAAATCCGTGACACTATGCCTTTAAACAATATTTAATGTCATTCAACCCCCCCAACAAAAAACCCCAAACAAAACAAGATCCCCCCCCTAAAAAAAAAACACACAACAAAGATGGGAAATAGGAGGAAGAAAGGTAAATAGGATGAAAGATGGATTGTCATGCACGTATCGTGCAAATGACTATTTACATTACTATTACCCAAACGGGGTCGGCTATATCTAATGGCTGCTACCTTCTTACACAATCATAAAAATACGACGGTACAATGTGATCCGATTTTTTGGTTTACTTCAATTTTGGTTTACTTCAATTTTGGTTTTTGGTTTACTTCAATTTTGAGCACATTATAAACGTTGTTCGGGCAAAAATCAACCTGCTCTCCACTCACCCCCCCCCCCCCCCCCAAAAAAAAAGAGAGAGTCCGTTTGCATATGCTAAGGTGTTAAATATTCTTTTTTTTCTTCGATTTTAGCTACTTACACAGTGCGCACGAACACGATCTTACTTTATCGTCGAGTTTTGACAAATGACATAATAGAGTTATGCGCCCTGTGTTTTGCTTCCGGTTTTGAAATGGGGGAGGGAGCGGACAGATTTTGTTATGTTTATAGCTGCGATTTAGACGTGAATGTTGAAATTAAAATGTAAGTACGGACGAGGAATACAATATAGAAAAGTATGTAAGTAATTATTATATTAGGACAACATGGGGGAGTACACTGTCGGGGTTTCTTCCAGAAATTGTGGTAATATAAATACTTAGGCCTATCATAAATAGAGTTAGGGTTAGTGACAGCGCCAAAGGAAAGTCCTTCCGGTGCACTGGCTGAAATGGGAAATAGCCCAATGCCCGGCAATGGGCCCGCTGACGGGGATCGATCCCAAACCGGCCGCACATGGAGCAAGCGCTTTACCACTGGGCTACGTCCCGCCCCTAGTTACAAAATTAGAACCATGCTGACAAATATTTTATTTTATTTGTGAAAAAAGTTTTCACAAAATTTGATTTCAAGAGAGAATCTTGGGTTAGTGATAATATCTGTAGGCTAATGTATTTTTATATTTACTAACCTGGCTGACTAGTATATGTATATATTTTTTAATACTATAGACCCACAAGCCAGACCAAATTTTATTAAACTGTCAATAAAAATGAAATTGAAACTGAAAGTCTACTCTTGTCTTACTGAAACTGAAAACCGAAACCGAAGCCAAATTTCGTAACTGCACATCACTAATTGTATATGTGAAAAATGAAGATCTTTATTTTTTTTGGGTATCTATTTTCAGTGGTACATTAGAGGGACTTCGTGAACGACCAAGTTACAAAGAACTTCTTGAGGATCCAATACTCAAGTTCTCCGGTGCTTACCAAGATGGCTGCTCAGATCTCTACGTGACCTGCCAGGTGTTCTCGGATGCAAGACCTCTTGCTCTGCCTGTGTCGACAGCTTACAAGGCTTTCACTACACGATGGAAGTAAGGCCTGCGTGAAACTATTTCAGTGTCTTGAAATCAGTTTCTGCTTTCAGGGATGGGAGGGATGATAATTGTAGTGGTCAAAAAGTAATCTCAGTGTCACAGGTTCAATTTAAATAATTTAAAGCACAGCAAATGTTGCCTTTGGTTTAATAACAAAAATATTGGAACCAAGGCAAGTTGGACAGGCACTAAGGCAAGAATTTCATCCCAGAGAGAGGCAGCAAGACAATCTTTCATTAAGTTTTCTCAGACAATTTAATGATTTCACCCTATACTCTTCCACCTCATTTCTCCTATAGATAATTCAGGTTATAATTTAATTTTTATTTCTAATGACTATAGAGGTAGATTGTTAAAATCCCACCCCAACAAAAAACCCAAACAAACCCCAATACAAGTGAAATTATGTTAAAATGGATAATGGATTTTTATTGAGTATATGTTTTAACCAATGCATATTAAAATTAATGTGGAAATAATAAACAATACTAGTGCATGTATACATGATAATGCCACTTCTCAAAATACAGTCAAACTTCAATAACTCCACCTTCGATCTCTCAAAAACTTTTATCTCTCGATCTGAAGCGATGGTCCCAGCCGAGTTGCTATACAAACTAACAAACTAGTAATAACGACCTTCGAAAACTCAAACTTCGAAAACGCGATAAACTGGATCTCTCGACCTAATTCTTTGGTCCTACCATAAAGATTTAATAGAGTATGCACCTCCAAAACTTGACGCGTGTGGATTGATCAAACTGTTGTTGCCGATAGTATTTTAAATCATGTCAATCAAGCGAAGCGTGCCTGTCTCAGGTGGTCTTGGCTGTCGAGGATTAAGGTGATAATTACAGAATAATAGATCGCCAACTAAGCGGAATGAACTGAAAGAAAGTAGAGGTGTTAAGCGTAAATAATTTTGTGTAAAACAAATATACTTAGTGTTATTTGGCATTCAGTGTTTTATTTGTTAGTTACGTTTTGCCATGTTTTGACATCTGTAAAATATGTCAAAATTCATTATATAATTTAATTTCTGTTATTTATATACATATATGTATGTAAATGGCTTCTGGTTTGGTTTTGTTTTTCTGTCAATAAATACATGTAGCCTATATGCCCAAGCATATATTTCAAATTCATCTGAATTATCTTTTTTGTTTTCATATTTACTTACTTTTACAACATATGCAAAATGAATGTAACACAGGTGTCGAAGATACACACAGCTGGGCTGGGGTGGGATGGGATGGGGTGTCTTGTGGTATGGTGACAATGATATATTAGTTCGCCTTTCAACTGGGGATGCATAGTTTTCAGAGTTCAGAGGTAGGCAGCGAAGCACATGCTTCTTACAATATTAAGCCAAAACATGAACCAGCTGTAATGCAGTTTCAAATTTGAACTCGTATATTAATTTCGAAAACTCAAACTCCCTGAAACGTGAACTATTATCTCGTCCCCTTCAAGATTGAGTTATCGATGTTTGACTGTATATAATATTTTGCTGCATTAAAAAACTAGATTCCAATTTTAACTACATGTACCTTTAGTTCAAGTTTATTTGTTTTGTATGTTACAGTTGGAATGAGTGGTTACGTCTTCCAGTCAAATACAGTGATCTGCCAAGAAATGCCCTTCTTGCACTCACCATATGGGACATATATGGCACAAACAAATCTTTACCTGTTGGTGGGACCACCTTGTCCTTATTTGGCAAGAAAGGGTGAGGCACTATTCAGTTTTTAAAGTGGAAATTTAGAAGAAACATATAATACAGTATTTTGTTTCATTCTTTCAAGTGAATTTGTACCATGTGATTACATTATTTTGCAAAGATGTTTTTAAAAACAGAAAGAGCTTCATTTTGTTTTAGAACCCATTGTTCAGACAATTACATTTGATATTGCATCAATAATTTTGTTTTAAAACATTGTCCATTCATCTGCATTGCAGATTAAAACCTGCACTTATTATTGATTTCACATATGGTATTTAAAATATTTAAAAAAAATAAAACAATTTAAATTGTTTTTGTTTTTTGTTTTTTACTGAATCAATGGAAATAAATATATTCTGTGACTATCATATAAATGAAATAAAATATTTATTGTTTTTATTTTATCTTATATTTTTACAATGTAGAACATTTCGGCAGGGCATGCATGATCTCAAAGTGTGGCCAAAGGTCGCGGCTGATCCAAGTCCTCAGAGCTCGACGCCGGGCAAAACTCGGGACTCTAATGACCAGATGACACGCTTAGCTAAAGTAAGCCTATTTGTTAGACTAGATGATGATTTATTTTATATTATCAATCACATATGAAACAGGGGTCTTTAACGATGCCGACTCCCACCCATCCCAAATCTAGGAAATTGACAATATAAGTGAAGTGTTTTCTACTATATATTATGTGCTTGGTTTCAGTAAATGTTTATGCTACATACAAGGTATAGTGCTTACAAATGTGGAAATCGGTGCAGCTTAAAAATGTCCAATGCAAATTTCTTTGACAATGCCATCTTCCAGTAAAGTGCCACCCCTTATATGTCACACTGAAAACAATTTTATTTTAGCCAATTTTCACATATTTAGAGCATTTCCTTGAAAGTTCTTCAAAAGTCGCTAATCTGAAGAAATTTTTATTAGCCAAATACTAGATGCAGCCATTTTGTATTAAAATTAGCAATTGGCTAATATGGCAATGGTTTTTATAATAAAATGAAAAATAAGTTTTTTTATTTAGTAATCAAATGTATTATGTATCTGATAAATTTGTTTAATCTAAGTGAACATTTATTTTGGTATTTGTTTAATTTTTATGAGCATTACTATTTAACTCTTTAATAAACAATTCAGTATTTCAAAATTAAATATTAAACTTTATTATTTAACTTATTAAACATTTATTCACTACCAGAGATCGGTTGTTGGTAATTTAACTAGTACACTGGTGGCACATAAGTCTGCGCATCTAAGCATTTGTGGTATATTTTAAAGTTAAAATCTTTATTTAAAAATATTTATTTCACCGCCACAGTACAACGGAACAATAAACGTGTTACTACTGAAAGTTATTATTTTTATTTTTTTTCGACTCAAGTAATGAGCACATTTTTAGTGGGATCCCCCTGTATTTACTAGCTTGCATAAGTCTGCACAACAAACATTAAAACAACCACTTCTGTTGCTAATGTTTACAGAAACAACAACAAATAATGGATCCGACTTTTTGTAAGTTCTAAATAACAAACACATCCTGTTATAGTCTGTTTCAGAAACATTTAGATCATGCAAATGAGATAAATATAAATGGTGTTCTATGCTCCTTAGTTTGGACAACACAAAATGACTATATATAAAAAAAGCCATTGTCAAAATTTTGATCATTATTCAACAAAAGTTGTCTGTTATTAACTGTAAATGAACACAAATAATGTTCGTTAGACATACAGGACAATCAATGATAATTTTGAAACAGACTGTAGCTAAAAATAGGCCATGCTGTAAGTGTAAGCTTCAAAGTCTGGGCAGCTATATTGCTTTGTTATGTCACTTGGAGGGAAATTCAAAGTATACATGGATGTTTACGTTAACAGATAAAATAAAACATTTATTTCATTTATGGATTCATAAATTACAGTAAGGTATGTATTGAAGCTTCTATGTAAACTTGTGTAAGTTGATATACAAGGTTAATCATCTCAGTGGTGACAGACATGTGTTGACAGGTGATATAAAAGCACGTTGATCGAGGCTGGCAAAAGTATACTTTTAGTGCATTAATTCAGAGAGTGTTTTTTTTAATCACATTGTTTTCTGTCAGTTTTATACATATGTTCACAATCAAGACGTGTTGTTTTAACCATTGTTTTATGAATTAAATTAACGTTGTTTGTTTGTTTACAAACATACCCCAACACTTGTTTCAAGACGTAATTAACATGCACAGACCTTTATGCCACGCAGACTAAGGTGACATGAGTGTACTGTAAGAATTTTTTTATTTTATTAATTTATCATTTTTATGTCCACAGCTGAGTAAGAAACATCGAGATGGCCACATGGTGAAGATAGACTGGTTGGACCGGCTCACGTTCCGAGAGATAGAGATGGTGAACGAACGACAGAAACGAGACTCAAACTTCATGTATTTGATGGTTGAGTTTCCTTACATACACCATGAAAATATGCAATACTCCGTGGTCTACTTTGAAAAGGTAGGTCAAGGAATATTTTGCCCTCAAATTTTTTATTAACATAAGTTGATAATTAATTGAAAATTGACTATCAACTTTTTAATTGTATAATGATCTCTGAAACTTGCATTGTGAATCGTGATGCGATAGTGAACAAAAGTTTCCCTGTGGGTACAATCAGACTGTTTTTGGCACAATTTACATTTAATAAAACTGCATATTACTGTACTGGAGCTTGTGTTTACAAAAGTTCATTGTGCTGGATTCATTCATGATTGCTCTTGGGTATATTATGTCATGGAATACATTTGTATAAACATGGTCCTTGATATGACACATCTGGGACAGATAATGGTGAGGTATATATTCTAAGGGTGGCTCCAGAATTGATCACATGGGGTGTGTGTTAATGTAATTATTACTTTATGCCAGCTGGTTTACCTGCTTACCTCACATGTGTATTTGGTTTAAATATATCTTTATTTTGTGGGTTGTGCATATATATTAAAAAAAACATTAGTTACTGCCCGGCCCCTCCATGTGATCAAAAAGGTTTGTTTTGTTTAACAACACTGCTAGAGCACATTGATTTATTCATCATCAGCTTTTGAATGTCAACCATTTGGTAATTTTTGACATATAGTCTGAAAGAGAAAACCCTCTACATTTTTCCATAAGTAGCAAGGGATCTGTTATATGCACCATCCCACACACAGGATAGCACATACCATGGCATTTGATATACCAATCATGGTGCACTGGTTGAAATAAGACATAACCCAAATGGGCCACCAATGGGGATCGATCCTAGATCCACCATGAATCAAGCGAGTGCCTTACCACTGGGCTATGTCCCGGCCCTTCCATATAATCAGTCCTGGAACTGTTCTAAATATTTTGTAGTAAACCAGTGTTTTCTTTCTCTACAGGATGCTGACCGGCCATTTGAGTTCCAGACCCACGCAGAGATAGTCACTGTACCTGACCCGGAAATACTCCTGGTACGATATCTACAGTCAGGTTCACTGTTGTTATAAAGTCAGCCAGCACATACAAGTTTGTTGGCAAAGTATTACGAAGTAATTAGCATCAGGTTTCACTCCGTTAGAACTAAAAATGATCCTTATACATGTGTAGTTCATTTCATTTGAGTTTATTTGTGTGTTTTATCCAATTAAAAGTTCAAACACAATGTCATTAAAAAAGTAAACGTTTATTTTGTTTAATGACTCCACAAGAGCACATTGATTAGTTAATAATTGGCTATTGGATGTAAAATATTTGATAACTCAAACATATAGTCTTCAGAGGAAATCTATTAGCAGCAAGGGAACCTTTATGTTCACTTTTCCACACACAGAATAGCACATACCATGACCTTTGATACACCGACCCCCCCCCCCCCCCCCCCCCCCCCCCCCACACACACACAAATTGTTTCAACAGACTGACTCTTTACACGTTCTTATGGATTATGGTCCTGTATGATTTCAAGAAAACTTGGTTGAAAGTAAGCACCACAAGTTATTTAAACAGACTGATTCTTTGCATATCTTTGTGGATTATGGTCCTGTATGATTTCAGGAAAACTTGGTTGAAAGTAAGACCCACAAGTTATTTAAACAGACTGATTCTTTGCATGTTGTTATGGATTATGGTCCTGTATGATTACAGGAAAACCTGGTTGAAAGGAAGCACCACAAGTTGGCGAGAAGTCTGAGAAGTGGACCTACGGACAGAGACATGAAACCAGATGCGAAGATCAGAGATCTTCTTAATGTAAGTTCAACATATCCATGGCTGGCTTAAGGGCCTCTTTTGATTCTCATTAAAGTAATCGAACTTAATGATGGCACCGATATGCAATTGTCTCAACTCCGATATAGATTGCCTTAGGTCATGGGCTTTACTGGTGGTATTTTTTTTTTGCCTCTGGATAAAAATTGCTGTCTATTGAGTGGATAATTTTTGCTTTGTATGTTAATTTAATTTGTACAAAATTTACTGCTTTAAAATTGCTGTAGGCAGGGTAAAAATTGCTGTATGTTTATACTCTTCTTAAAAATGTTAGTAATTGTCATTCTTTGTCATGAGCAAAGTCAGGGCGAACTGAAGATGCCAGGGGAGCAATCACATGAAGTTTCAAATGAAATTCATTAAAATTTTAATGCAATATAATCAATTTGCAGCTGTCGTAAACCTTCCCAGGCGAGTGTGGAGAAGAGTGGGAATTATCACTCGCCTTTCTTGGTGAAGACTGGTTGGGAACAGCCCATCAGTTTCCAATCTTGTCTTCCAATCTTTATTTGAGACAAATCCTCAAAGTTAACTTATTCATCTAAAATTAATGCTTTAAATAGCCGACACTTTTCTCCAAGTGGCTTATGATTGTTTTAGTACCTGTGATTACTGTTTGGTTAGAGGTGTGAATATCTACATTGACAGCTTGTGTTTTCATTTAGAATATTGTTGGGTATCCCTCCATAAGACAGCTCACCTCTGAGGAACAAGATCTGGTGTGGAAGTACAGGTTTTATTTGTCAAACCAGAAAAAGGTTAGCGTTTTACTACAACTTTGTATTTTGAATGAAAAATCTGTATATAGTTCATCAGAAAGGAGAGAACTGTAATTGAAAAAGGTTAGCGTTTTACTACAACTTTGTATTTTGAATGAAAAATCTGTATATAGTTCATCATAAAGGAGCGAACTGTAATTGAAAAAGGTTAGCGTTTTACTACAACTTTGTATTTTGAATGAAAAATCTGTATATAGTTCATCAGAAAGGAGAGAACTGTAATTGAAAAAGTTGAAAACAGAATATAGTGTTGACATTATTAGTCCTGTACTAGTCCAACTGTTTGTCTGTCTGTCTGTTTTTCTGTCTGTCTGTCCCACATAGTGTTTCAGATGTTTTTTTCACAATCCCTTGAGATATTGACCTGAAATTTTCTGTATAGTTTTATCATGTACATTTATAGATCATGTTTAACGTTCATAGTAATTTACCCAGTTTTCATAGTTATTGCCCTTGAATTTAGAAGATACGAAAATGTGTTGGGCCTGGTAGGGGACATGTATTGTTTTAGCAGTACTCTCAGAACACTTGTTAATATAGTATTAGGACAACCAAACAAAAATGTTTATAGTCAGATAAAATATCAGCTAATATCACATTCAATGGAGGCTAAAACAGTTTGAAATCCTCTTCTGACAATAGTTGTTGGCAGGTAAAATGAGTTATTAGGGTTTTATGTGGGGAATATGAGTTTCCGAATATATCATACACTAGTGTAATAGTGATATGCAAGCAACATTGAGTGGTTAAGCTGTATATATGCTAAGGAGGTCCTGTACTGCAACAGGTTTTTAGGTGTTTTTTAAATTGATATAAAAGTATTTGATTGATATGTGACAGCTAAACCCTTTGTCTTTGTTTTAGTTATATTTTAAAGTATTATCAAAGTAATCATAGTGTTCATACTAGCTGTGGAATTCCTGAAAAATGGTGAAATTTACATAGAAAGTTATCAAAAATGAAAATTGGTTTGTAGTACATATTTTGATTTCAGGCTCTGACCAAGTTCCTCAAATGTGTGAACTGGTCCATGCCGCAGGAGTCGAAACAAGCCCTAGAGCTGTTAACCAAGTGGAGCGCCATGGATGTGGAAGATGCCTTGGAACTACTTAGTCCGGCATTCACTCATCCTGCTGTGCGTAAATACGCTGTGATGCGACTGAGACAGGCTGATGATGAGGTGACTTTTGTTTGAATTTCTTACTGAGAGCTGAGAACCAGTTTCACAATATTTAACCAGTTTTAATGTTAAAATTTAAGAAAAATCTGAAAACAGCAATTGTATTTGTTTTTCAAATTATATAGCTTTGTATCACTTCTATTTGATCTACTTCATGTAAGTCCTCCGGAAACACTTCATTATGTAAACTATATTTTTTAAATGGTGTCGTATAAAAACAAAAACGTTTAGCAATTGGGTACTACTGCATAATATTTTAACCCCCAAGCTACATTCAGTGACACATTTCATTTTGTATGAAAATCTGTTACTTGTACTGACAATTAATGCCTCAGTTTTCTTTTATTTAAGCATCTTTACAAAATTGCTTAACTTTTTTGTCATTAACTCCAAGCTTTATTATGTTGCACTATAAGGAAAGAAAAAGGATATAGTATATCAATACCTCAGCCCATTTTAAACTGTAGCTATTTGGTGTTTAACATACAGATATTTCAACACTTGGTAAAGCACTGGACCAGAATGCAATAGTCATTGTTCCCCATGACTGATACAGGCCATGATACATGTATGTACTCTCCTGTCCACTGGAAAATGCATATAAAATATCCCTTGGTGCATTTCATAAGGAGTAGCCCATGTGACTGCACTGAGTTTCCTCCCTCACTCCAGACCAAATGTTGAGATAATCAGTTACGATAGACCAAATGGCCTCAGTTTAAAATGTGCTGAGGTGTTGTTGAAACAAGTATTCTTTTCTGTACAACATGATACATGTATTTATTATAATTGTACCGGTAATAACAAATGACTGAAATGATTACTGTTATTTAATAATAATTTCAGGACTTGCTGTTGTATTTGCTACAACTTGTTCAAGCTTTGAAGTATGAGAACTTTAAAGAAATCAAAGAAGGTTCAGACATTTATCCACCCCAGAGAGAGTCGGCACCATCTCCTGAACTGTCTGATAAATCTGGGGAAAAACAGAGGTAATTTAGGCATTGTATTTCATATTAATTTATGTTAACAACAGGGCTTCTAGGATTTTTAAAAAATCCACTGGCCATGGGATCAGTGATTTTTTTAATTTACTAGCCACGATTAAAAATGAACTAGCCCTACTTTACATAAAGTTAATATAATTTTACTAAATAATAGTTATAATGAGATATGTTACCCAAAGAGGGAGATAGAGATTAAAAACACTAACATTGTGGGTTGAGGTGGGGTCAGGATATTCATATTTACAAAATACACTTAACTGCAACATTTGACTTCTTTTCTTTTTTTTCACTAGCCATTGGGCATGGCAATAGTAGTTATTTACTAGCCCAACGTTGAATATCACTAGCCATGGGAGTGGGGCTACCATAATCTAGAAGCCCTGGTTAACAAACACTACATGTATCTTTCACACATAGCAAATCAGTAATTTTCCTTCTGGATATAGTAGGGCCAAAGGCTTTGTTATTTTTAAAAGAGTTTGAAGGTAAACACATTTTTTTTAAATTTTTAATGTTTTATAGTGTAGTATTAAAGTTATCTCTTAGGACATTGAATGTAATATTAACTTTATTTCACAGGTCATTGAGTGTAATATTAAATTTATCTCACAAGTCACTGAGTGTAATATTAATTTTATCTCACAGGCCACTAAGGGTAATATTAAATTTATCTCACAGGTCACTGAGTGATATCAAATTTATCTCACAGGTCACTGAGTGTAATATCTCGATCGTCATCTCATGATTCGATTCTAGAAGCACTGGAAACATCTCCAGCTAAAGAAGGCAGCCCAGAGAGCAAACTGGAAAATGAGGTATGGATCGGTCTTCATTTTATGTTTGAATCAGGGCTGTACTAGAACTGATCACTTGGGGTGGTGAGGGATGAACCCACGGGTCGAAATAGTCGCCTGCAAAAAGTGAAAAAGCAATCCGTTTTTGTATGTACAATTATCTCACGTCATTTTTCAAGAGACAGATGTATATACAATTATCTCACATGTCATTATCCAAGAGACAGATGTATGTACGATTATCTCACATGTCATTCCAAGAGACAGACGTATGTATGATTATCTCACATGTCATTTTCCAAGAGACAGACGTATGTACGATTATCTCACATGTCATTTTCCAAGAGACAGACGTATGTATGATTATCTCACATGTCATTTTCCAAGATACAGATGTATGTACGATTATCTCACATGTCATTTTCCAAGATACAGATGTATGTACGATTATCTCACATGTCATTTTCCAAGAGACAAACGGATGTATGTACAATTATCTCACATGTCATTTTCCAAGAGACAGACAGATGTATATACAATTATCTCACATGTCATTTTCCAAGAGACAGATGTATGTACGATTATCTCACATGTCATTTTCCAAGATACAGATGTATGTACGATTATCTCACATGTCATTTTTCAAGAGACAAACAGATGTATGTACAATTATCTCACATGTCATTTTCCAAGAGACAAACGGATGTATGTACAATTATCTCACATGTCATTTTCCAAGAGACAGACAGATGTATATACAATTATCTCACATGTCATTTTCCAAGAGACAGATGTATGTACGATTATCTCACATGTCATTTTCCAAGATACAGATGTATGTACGATTATCTCACATGTCATTTTCCAAGATACAGATGTATGTACGATTATCTCACATGTCATTTTTCAAGAGACAAACAGATGTATGTACAATTATCTCACATGTCATTTTCCAAGAGACAAACGGATGTATGTACAATTATCTCACATGTCATTTTCCAAGAGACAGACAGATGTATATACAATTATCTCACATGTCATTTTCCAAGAGACAGATGTATGTACGATTATCTCACATGTCATTTTCCAAGATACAGATGCATGTACGATTATCTCACATGTCATTTTTCAAGAGACAAACAGATGTATGTACAATTATCTCACATGTCATTTTCCAAGAGACAAACGGATGTATGTACAATTATCTCACATGTCATTTTCCAAGAGACAGACAGATGTATATACAATTATCTCACATGTCATTTTCCAAGAGACAGATGTATGTACGATTATCTCACATGTCATTTTCCAAGAGACAGACAGATGTATGTACAATTATCTCACATGTCATTTTCCAAGAGACAGACAGATGTATGTACAATTATCTCACGTCATTTTTCAAGAGACAGATGTATTTACAATTATCTCACATGTCATTTTCCAAGAGACAGACAGATGTATGTACAATTATCTCACATGTCATTTTCCAAGAGACAGACAGATGTATGTACAATTATCTCACATGTCATTTTCCAAGAGACAGCAGATGTATGTACAATTATCTCACGTCATTTTCCAAGAGACAGATGTATGTACGATTATCTCACGTCATTTTCCAAGAGACAGATGTATGTACAATTATCTCACATGTCATTTTCCAACAGACAGACAGATGTATGTACGATTATCTCACATGTCATTTTCCAAGAGACAGATGTATGTACGATTATCTCACATGTCATTTTCCAAGAGACAGATGTATGTACAATTATCTCACATGTCATTTTCCAAGAGACAGATGTATGTACGATTATCTCACATGTCATTTTCCAAGAGACAGATGTATGTACAATTATTTCACGTCATTTTCCAAGAGACAGATGTATGTACGATTATCTCACATGTCATTTTTCAAGAGACAGATGTATGTACGATTATCTCACCTGCTGTATAGCTCAGGATTCTGTTATATTTCAGTTTCACAATGCTGTAAAATACATCTCAGAGGTCCGACATTTTCCACACAATATCCTGAACCCTCCACTCACCCCGTCTTATTTTCAGAGGACCATTTTATTTTTTTAGCAGGACATTTTTTTTTGGCCAGCTATTGTAAAAAAATGAAAGAAGGCCATATATTTACTTCCTGTTTCAATCCCTGGAGCCATCATTATTATTTTATGATTGAAGAGTCTGCCAAATTTTTCCCCAATGCATACCTGGTTGAAATAATATTTGTTTTGTGGGTTAAGGTATATAAACAATTGCCTCCCCCAACCTCGCCGAATATGATCAAGTTTGGAATCGTCCCTAGTAAATAAATTGTGAATGACATTTATTATATACTGAACGACAAAAGAAATATAAATATAGTTTTCTTTAATTTATTTAAGATTATTCAGTTTGAATCCCATAGTTTTTGTTTCTATTAGAAATATGACTGTTTACTGAATTAACAGCATCATGAAAAGAAAGTATGTATTAAAATATTATCATATCTGTTGTTGTTCAGTATATTTAGGTGGGAATGTAGCTCAGTGGTAGAGAAATCAACTGAGATGTGAAAGGTTGTAGGATCAATCACTTTCAGCAGATGTGTTGATGTTTTTCCCTCATGCTCAGCAGTGCCACCCCTGTGATATATCAAGACACTGTATGTGCTGTCCCGTCTGTCTGAAGTATGTTTCTTGCTGCTGTGATCGGAAGTCAGTGGGGCGGGATGTAGCTCATTGGCAAGGCGCTCTTTTGATGCGCAGTCGGTGTGGAATCTATCCCCGTCGGTGGGCTCATTGAGCTATTTCTCATTCCAGCCAGTGCACCAAGACTGGTAATTAAAGGCCATGGTATGTGCTATGCTGTCTGTGAGATGGTGCATACAAAAGATCCCTTGCTGCTAATGGAAAAATATAGCAGTTTCTTCTCTAAGACTATATTTCAAAAGTACCAAATGTTTGACATCCAGTAGCCGATGATTTATAAATGAATGTGCTCTAGTGGTGTCGATAAACAAAAACAAACTTTAAACTTTTTCTTGCTGCTATCTAGACCAAATTTTTAAATTACTTTATCTTACATACCTACTATAAATATTAAGAGTTTAAAAATGTGCTGATGTGCCTTATGGCAATTACTGGAGTCTTTTTTGCTTTTAGTATATTTATTCCATTGAAATTCAATTTTTCTTTTCTATTTAGATGGATCTTGCCACGTTCCTAATCTCCAAAGCATGTGATGATTTCACAATAGCCAACTACTTGTACTGGTGAGTTTCTGCTACTTAACTACTGTGGTTAATGTTAGTGTGCTATCCTCTAAGTGGGAAGGTAAGTTACTGCTACTTAACTACTGTGGTTAATGTTAGTGTGCTATCCTCTAAGTGGGAATTTAAGTTTCTGCTACTTAACTACTGTGTTTAATGTTAGTGTGCTAGCCCCTAAGTGGGAAGGTAAGTTTCTGCTACTTAACTACTGTGTTTAATGTTAGTGTGCTAGCCTCTAAGTGGGAAGGTAAGTTTCTGCTACTTAACTACTGTGTTTAATGTTAGTGTGCTAGCCTCTAAGTGGGAAGGTAAGTTTCTGCTACTTAACTACTGTGTTTAATGTTAGTGTGCTATCCTCTAAGTGGGAAGGTAAGTTTCTGCTACTTAACTACTGTGTTTAATGTTAGTGTGCTATCCTCTAAGTGGGAAGGTAAGTTTCTGCTACTTAACTACTGTGTTTAATGTTAGTGTGCTATCCTGTAAGTGGGAAGGTAAGTTACTGCTACTTAACTACTGTGGTTAATGTTAGTGTGCTATCCTCTAAGTGGGAAGGTAAGTTACTGCTACTTAACTACTGTGTTTAATGTTAGTGTGCTATCCTCTAAGTGGGAAGGTAAGTTACTGCTACTTAACTACTGTGTTTAATGTTAGTGTGCTATCCTCTAAGTGGGAAGGTAAGTTACTGCTACTTAACTACTACTGTGGTTAATGATAGTGTGCTATCCTCTTAAGTGGGAAGGTAAGTTTCTGCTAATTAACTACTACTGTGGTTAATGTTAGTGTGCTATCCTCTAAGTGGGAAGGTAAGTTTCTGCTACTTAACTACTGTGTTTAATGTTAGTGTGCTATCCTCTAAGTGGGAAGGTAAGTTACTGCTACTTAACTACTACTGTGGTTAATGATAGTGTGCTATCCTCTTAAGTGGGAAGGTAAGTTTCTGCTACTTAACTACTACTGTGGTTAATGATAGTGTGCTATCCTCTTAAGTGGGAAGGTAAGTTACTGCTACTTAACTAATACTGTGGTTAATGATAGTGTGCTATCCTCTTAAGAGGGAAGGTAAGTTACTGCTACTTAACTACTGTGGTTAATGTTAGTGTGCTATCCTCTAAGTGGGAAGGTAAGTTTCTGCTACTTAACTACTGTGTTTAATGTTAGTGTGCTATCCTGTAAGTGGGAAGGTAAGTTACTGCTACTTAACTACTGTGGTTAATGTTAGTGTGCTATCCTCTAAGTGGGAAGGTAAGTTACTGCTACTTAACTACTGTGTTTAATGTTAGTGTGCTATCCTCTAAGTGGGAAGGTAAGTTACTGCTACTTAACTACTGTGTTTAATGTTAGTGTGCTATCCTCTAAGTGGGAAGGTAAGTTACTGCTACTTAACTACTACTGTGGTTAATGATAGTGTGCTATCCTCTTAAGTGGGAAGGTAAGTTTCTGCTACTTAACTACTACTGTGGTTAATGATAGTGTGCTATCCTCTTAAGTGGGAAGGTAAGTTACTGCTACTTAACTACTACTGTGGTTAATGATAGTGTGCTATCCTCTTAAGTGGGAAGGTAAGTTACTGCTACTTAACTAATACTGTGGTTAATGATAGTGTGCTATCCTCTTAAGAGGGAAGGTAAGTTTCTGCTACTTAACTACTACTGTGGTTAATGATAGTGTGCTATCCTCTTAAGTGGGAAGGTAAGTTACTGCTACTTAACTACTGTGGTTAATGATAGTGTGCTATCCTCTTAAGTGGGAAGGTAAGTTACTGCTACTTAACTACTGTGGTTAATGTTAGTGTGCTATCCTCTAAGTGGGAAGGTAAGTTACTGCTACTTAACTACTGTGTTTAATGTTAGTGTGCTATCCTCTAAGTGGGAAGGTAAGTTACTGCTACTTAACTACTGTGTTTAATGTTAGTGTGCTATCCTCTAAGTGGGAAGGTAAGTTACTGCTACTTAACTACTACTGTGGTTAATGATAGTGTGCTATCCTCTTAAGTGGGAAGGTAAGTTTCTGCTACTTAACTACTACTGTGGTTAATGATAGTGTGCTATCCTCTTAAGTGGGAAGGTAAGTTACTGCTACTTAACTACTACTGTGGTTAATGATAGTGTGCTATCCTCTTAAGTGGGAAGGTAAGTTACTGCTACTTAACTAATACTGTGGTTAATGATAGTGTGCTATCCTCTTAAGAGGGAAGGTAAGTTTCTGCTACTTAACTACTACTGTGGTTAATGATAGTGTGCTATCCTCTTAAGTGGGAAGGTAAGTTACTGCTACTTAACTACTGTGGTTAATGTTAGTGTGCTATCCTCTAAGTGGGAAGGTAAGTTTCTGCTACTTAACTACTGTGGTTAATGTTAGTGTGCTATCCTGTAAGTGGAAAGGTAAGTTACTGCTACTTAGCTACTGTGTTTAATGTTAGTGTGGTATCCTCTAAGTGGAAAGGTAAGTTACTGCTACTTAACTACTGTGTTTAATGTTAGTGTGCTATCCTGTAAGTGGGAAGGTAAGTTTCTGCTACTTAACTACTGTGTTTAATGTTAGTGTGCTAGCCTGTAAGTGGGAAGGTAAGTTTCTGCTACTTAACTACTGTAGTTAATGTTAGTATGCTAGCCTCTTAAGTGGGAAGGTAAGTTTCTGCTACTTAACTACTGTGGTTAATGATAGTATGCTAGCCTCTAAGTGGGAAGGTAAGTTTCTGCTACTTAACTACTGTGGTTAATGTTAGTGTGCTATTTTCTAAGTGGGAAAGTAAGTTTCTGCTACTTAACTACTGTGGTTAATATTAGTGTGCTATCCTGTAAGTGGAAAGGTAAGTTTCTGCTACTTAACTACTACTGTGGTTAATGATAGTGTGCTATCCTCTTAAGTGGGAAGGTAAGTTACTGCTACTTAACTACTACTGTGGTTAATGATAGTGTGCTATCCTCTTAGTGGGAAGTTAAGTTTCTGCTACTTAACTACTGTGTTTAATGTTAGTGTGCTATCCTCTAAGTGGGAAGGTAAGTTACTGGTACTTAACTACTGTGGTTAATGTTAGTATGCTAGCCTCTTAAGTGGGAAGGTAAGTTTCTGCTACTTAACTACTGTGGTTAATGATAGTATGCTAGCCTCTAAGTGGGAAGGTAAGTTTCTGCTACTTAACTACTGTGGTTAATGTTAGTGTGCTATTTTCTAAGTGGGAAAGTAAGTTTCTGCTACTTAACTACTGTGGTTAATATTAGTGTGCTATCCTGTAAGTGGAAAGGTAAGTTTCTGCTACTTAACTACTACTGTGGTTAATGATAGTGTGCTATCCTCTTAAGTGGGAAGGTAAGTTACTGCTACTTAACTACTACTGTGGTTAATGATAGTGTGCTATCCTCTTAAGTGGGAAGGTAAGTTACTGCTACTTAACTACTACTGTGGTTAATGATAGTGTGCTATCCTCTTAGTGGGAAGTTAAGTTTCTGCTACTTAACTACTGTGTTTAATGTTAGTGTGCTATCCTCTAAGTGGGAAGGTAAGTTTCTGCTACTTAACTACTGTGTTTAATGTTAGTGTGCTATCCTCTTAGTGGGAAGTTAAGTTTCTGCTACTTAACTACTGTGTTTAATGTTAGTGTGCTATCCTCTAAGTGGGAAGGTAAGTTTCTGCTACTTAACGACTGTGGTTAATGTTAGTGTGCTATCCTCTAAGTGGGAAGGTAAGTTACTGCTACTTAACGACTGTGGTTAATGTTAGTGTGCTATCCTCTAAGTGGGAAGGTAAGTTTCTGCTACTTAACGACTGTGGTTAATGTTAGTGTGCTATCCTCTAAGTGGGAAGGTAAGTTTCTGCTACTTAACTACTGTGGTTAATGTTAGTGTGCTATACTCTAAATGGGAAGGTAAGTTTCTGCTACTTAACTACTGTGGTTAATGTTAGTGTGCTATCCTCTAAGTGGGAAAGAAAATATAATTAAAATCTTTGCTGCTAATCAAAAGTGTATCCTACATGGCAACAGCCACTTTCTAGTAAGAGCCAACACTGATTAAACGTTGTGTTAAATTGTTGAACAAAAGTACATGTCATTTCAAATACGCTAGACTCAGAAGTTGGGTAGGGGCATAGGGTTTCGTTCACCCCAACCAGTGCCATACTACTGGTACATTAAAAAACATGCTATAAACTCTATGGACTCTGTGAAGTGCATATTTATTTTGTGACCACTGTTTCTAGCAGCTGATTATGATGACCAATTAAAGCAAAGTCATAAAGGTGGACTAGCCGATTATGACTTTCGACGTCACGCTTGTGATTTCACATGCATAGCTACATTACAAAATCTAGGCCATCATACAGTGCAGCTGAGATAAAAGAAATAAGAGCTTTTCCCCTTATTTTTTATGGACTGCAAGATAAAAATAAAAACTAGTTAATGATGTAGGATATCGGCTTTATCCTAGCGAAATGAGAAATTCTCCTCGGCAATCTTCGCAGAATTTCCCATTCTTACCTTCATAGGATAAAGCTGATATCCCACGTCATTAACTAGTTATTCTCTATATAAAATTCCTGCTGCTTTATAGTAGGAGTAGCATATGTGGTGGCAAATGGTTTTCAATCTATCTCCACCCAGTTTTGAAATAAATCATAAATAGAAAAAACAGGAGTAGTTTAAAATGTGAGATGTTTGTATGCTGTGTTTGTCAGGTACCTGACGGTCGAGTGTGAGGAGAAGGAGACTGCAGTGAAAGATGGAGCCGTCAGTGAGATGTACGTTACAGTCATGAAGAGATTCAGTCGAGCTCTCAGCAAGGTCTGTATTTGGGAAACAAGACATTATAGGCCGAATTACGAAGCCTGTTTTTATTAAACACAGGTGTTTAAGCATTGTTAAAGCAGGCTTTGTAAATTTGTCCCTCTGAACTAAAACAACTATTGTTTCATTTACCAGCTCACTTCACCATATTGTAACAGCATTTACTAATATAATATACAAACACACCTACACACAGTCACACCTCACCATGTTATATCATCATTTTCTAAAGCAAAATACAAACAAATATCTACAGTATTAATACTCAGTCTGACATCACCATGTCATATCATTGTTTACCAAAGCAAAATACAAACAAGACTATAATTTTAATAAACTCGGTCTCACCTCACCATATTGAATGACATCATTTACTAAATAAAGCAAAATACAAACACATCTACAGTTTTAATAAACTCAGTCTCACCTCACCGTATTAAATAACATTCACTAAAGCAAAATATAAACACACCTACAGTTTTAATAAACTCTGTCTCATCTCACCATATTAAATAACATTCACTAAAGCAAAATATAAATACACCTACAATTTTAATAAACTCAGTCTCATCTCACCATGTTATAGCATCATTTACTAATGCAAAATATAAACACCTTCAGTTTTAATAAACTCAGTCTCATCTCACCATATTAAATAACATCATTCACTAAAGCAAAATACAAACACAACTACAATTTTAATAAACTCCGTCTCATCTGACCATGTTACATGTATAACATCATTTACTAAAGCAAAATATAAACACACCTACAATTTTAATAGTCTTAGCATCATCACTATGAATAGCATGCAGTCTTCATTCAACGTACTAATCCCATGTTTTTTTTAATACTCTGTAGCAATCCATTGAAATTGCAACCTGTTTCTCAAATTTAAAATGGAGAGTAGTACTGTTTACATATGACATAGATGACAAGTATAGCTTTTACTGTATATTTTGCTGAGATATTGATAAACATTCCTTTTATTTACTTTTCACTGGTCATTTATTCATTTCAACTTGTTTCAGTGCTTATATCCAATTAAGGTTCAAACATGCTGTCCTGGACACACCTCAGCTTTCTGGTTAGTTGTTAGTGAGAGAAAAGTTGGTGTATTGGTCTTACACCTACCCACTGTGAACTCAGTACCTACCAGCCTTATGTCCGATGGCTTAACCACGACACTACCGATGCCGGTTCCATTGGGCAAAGTACTTTTACTTTCATTTCATTCATTTGAACTTATTTTCGTGCTTATATCCAATTAAGATTCTGGGCTGTCTGTCCAGGACAATGGGTTAGTTGTTAGTGGTTAGAGAGAGAGAAGAGGATGTAGTGGTCCTACACCTACCCACTGAGTCGTTAAAACTCGCTCTGGGTGGGAGCCGGTACCAGGCTGCGTACCCTGTACCTACCAGCCCTATGTCCGATGGCTTAACCATGACACCACCGAGACTGGTAGTAATTTACTTTTGTTTTTGTGCAGGGAGGACCAGAATGTAGACAGCGTCGGTCGTGGTTGGCTGAACAGCAGGTACTGATACATGGTATAGTGAACCTGGTGAAGCAAGTGGCTCGCGAAAGTGGAAACAGGTTAAAGAAAGTGAGCTTTTTTTATCTTATTCAATTTTTTAAAGCACCTGTTAAGTAATAGTCAGGGAGCTAAGCCTGAATTTTTTGGTCTACTATACTTTTTAATGTAAAATACAATGTAGTGGGTGTTAAGTGAGTTATAGTTTATCCTTATAAGACATATACAAATTTACCAGTACAGCTCTTAACATACATGGATACATTTATGTATGACAGCAAGTGTGAAATAAATAGTGTCAATGTCCAGCAACGCAGTGCTAAATCACATGATATTGCCAGATACCTGCTCTCTCACAGTAGGTAAAAACCGTCAGATTGGTAACCAAGACGTCTGCCATAAGGTTGTTACAACATATATATTTGAACTATACACTTGAAGGAATGGTGATACACTTGGGACAAATTAAGAAATATCATCTCCTTAGAACACTTCTGTGCTGTTTACTTTGCTCTTCCTCACCATAGTATAAGTGTTCAGGACATGTATTCCGAAGTGACAATACTATTTCATAAATGGCTTGGTCACATGTAGGCAATTTGAGGAATACATGTATTAGCTCAAATGCTTTGACTGTTGCTTAGGATTTTAAAAAAAACCCGAAACTGATTAATACACACCATATCGGAGGTGTAAATTTCAAATCAAGACCACTTACAAACGAGAGCTATCTTCATTAAATGCTATAAAGTATCCAAGCTGTTGGTATAATTTCTGGTAGTGAAATATGTAGCAACAGACTACCAGATAGTGAATAGCCTGCTGCTTTACATCAGAAGAGGGTACGACAGAGTGAGTGGTAAGTAAAATAACCAACTTCAATACCCTTATCACATGTCATCAGGTGTGTGTAACATGGAAATGTTTCCCCCATATTTTATGCTCTCGTGGAAACCTTAGTTCTTGTCTTCCTATTCAATGAATGGCTTAAAAATTCAACCATTTAAATTAGCTGATCAATGGCTACAGCTATTGTGGTTACACTAAAACAAAACTTAGATATTTTAGATTATTATCTAAATATGAAATTTATTTAGGTGTGTGTTTGTTATTATGTATACTTAAAGAAAACAGATATTAAGTTTAAAATCAACAAAATCATAGGTTTTGTCAATATTGGTGAATGTGAGAATGGTGTTCCCAATTGGTGTTTAAAAATAAAATGAGTTACAATATCTTCATCATACTATATTTAATAAACAGTATTTCTTTTTAATAATTGTATTTATATCATCTATTAACATATTTATTGTTATACATTTTTATACTCATGTACAGACTAATAGACCACAAATTATTAAAATATACAATTTTAATATTATCACAACTTGGCAATTAAGAAAATGGCCACTGCTAAAATATGCCATAGAAAAATAGGCTCCACAGCATTTTCCATGGCAGGTTTGAGGTTAATGTGTAAGAGAGCAGTTTAATTTGTCAGTATTACAAACAAAGAAAATAATTAAGAAAAGTGGCATTAAAATTTTTTAAAGTTTCACGGAAAAAGCCGTGGACAAATGAAAACTCCACAGCAATTTGCATTGCTGATTGCCGTGATCAGTTGCCAGGGTTGTTATTATGATATTTATTTTAATCAGAGAAAACCTGCATTAAACAAAGAGGGTTCAACTAATATTAAAATGTTTTAAAAGTAAAGACTTGGCATAATGCATGAAAACCTGCTAATGATAATAAATGCAATATATAAGAGGGGCTGTATTGTGATATGTCACATGACCTGTAGGGGTGCTTTTGTGTTGGCCCTCTTATCACATTTTATTCTGCATGAGATACACTAACTACATGCAAATCTGCTCTATCATGTTTTTATAAATTTCTATTTTATAGCTAAAAACAAACAAGCATAATATTACATTTTCAACATATTAATAGCAGCCATCTTGAAAAATGGCCACATTGCTAGTACACAATTTTTTTTAATTACTTTTAATTTTAAAATGCTCCCTATAATATATGCTATGTGCGTTCTAAGTTTCATTGTAATATTAAAATAAAAAAAATAAAAAATTAGTTTGAAAATAATCACTATTCGGTTCATTGTGTGAAAAATATCAGGGGTGCAGAAATGGAAAATATTTGACTTGCTCATCGGACCAAAACTAACTAAAATTTACTAGCCCACCAGAGTTTCTACTAGTCCACCAGTCTATAGAACAATATATTACTAAACATATTATAAAATACAGTCTTCACTTCAAATGATATATATAAATATATTAACAAAACATTATTAAGAACACTTGGTAAGTGATCAACATCATGTGGAAAACGAAATCAAAAAGAAAGATAGACCGTCGGACAGGAAGTTGCATTTTTTTAACTGGGCTATATCCCTCCCTACTACTAAATTAATTAACTAAACACAAGCTTGAAAGGTATCATGGAATAATGTTTCTTAATGTAACTTAGCATGTGCACAAGCACAAAATATATTATATATATAAGTGAATTAGTTAAATAGAGTTAACTAAACACAAACATGATATAAAAGGTAGCAATGAATTCTTTCAACTACTTTCTGTACATCTTTCAATTAGATGACTTTCCGAGTTACTTCATTTTTTTTCACTTTTAACACAAGCAAATGTTTGGATCTGTGATATAATTCATCCTAAATAAGAATTTAAGGAATTTTAACGATATTGACTTGTCTTGATACTATGTTTACTTTTTTCTCTTTTTTTGTTCAGTGGAATGAATCATGCTTAAAATTTTCATTCTATTGATGGATTAATCACAGAGGTGTGTCCCTTTTTTTACAGTTGTTTTGGTCACGGCAAAGAAATTTACAGGGTCAGTGCAGGGTCCAAATGGGACCTCGGTGAAAATAATGAATAATATCCCCTGAAGTCATATAATCCATGTACCCACAGTTTATTTAACTATACTGTGACAGGTCACATAATCTGTGTGACTATGTCTTTTATCGGTCAATTACTATATTACCCTGCCTTTAAAGTAGTCTGTATAGGCAGCATCTACCAGTGTGACAGTATTGTTTTTAATGCTAATTTTTTATCCTCACAATGTTATGTTCTTTCAACATGTGTTTTCAATGTCAATTTTTAATCCGTGTGTTATTGTTTTTCCAACGTAGATTGAAAGACTGCAAGGCTTGCTTCTGGACCAAGAAACGTTCAGGAAAAACTTTGCCGATTTTGAACAGTTGCCGTTACCTCTGGATCCCAGTGTGATGGTGCGAGGCATTATTCCGGAAAAAGCAATGCTTTTCAAGGTAATCACTACATGGATCTTAGATCCCTTGCTATTAATGGAAAAATGTAACAGGTTTCCTCTCTAAGACTATATGTCAAAATTACCAAGTGTTTGACATCCAATAGCCGATGATTAATAAATTAATGTGCTCTAGTGGTGTCGTTAAAGAAAACAAAGTTTATTTTACATGGATCTTACTTCATTATAAATGTTTGTTTTTTTCATTGTGGAGATTTTTGTGTTTGGCTCTCTGTGCATTGAGTTACAGCCAGTGCACCACAACTGGTATATCAAAGGCCCTGGTATGTGCTATCCTGTCTGTGGGATGGTGCATATAAAAGATCCCTTGCTACTAATGGAAAAAAATGTAGCAGGTTTCCTCTCTAAAACTATGTCCAAATTACCAAATGTTTCACATCCAACAGCTAATGATTAAAGGAGACCGGACACCAAACTATATATACGGCGTAATGAATTTGTTTGCCGTCATAAACCACAACACGCATCTACCGCACTCCCCTTAATGACCAAGTTAAGCGTGCCAGTCTTGGTTGAGGTTTTTTTTCGCCGATCTCCGATGTTTGCCGGAAACTGTCGACAATTGATGAGCTAGACCCGTGACGTCATCGATGAGAGGAAAACTGAAGAAACTACCAAGCAGCATGGACGAATTTAGCGATTCAAGTGACGAAGAATTGTGTCCAGCTGGTGCTAATGGCATCAAACAGTGTCAGTTTGAACCACTTATCAGAGACTTTGTCCCTAATCCTGGAAATGTTGTCTTAGACGAAAATTCAGATGAATCAACTGCCGATGAAGACGAGAAAGCCACATGGTCATAGACTAGCATACAAGCATTTTTTTAAACATAATTTTTTATGACTTTTTTTAATGTAAACTGAAACAAATGGACCTAATTAGAAGAAAAACACGAAATGTAATAATATTTCATCATAAATCTTGTTCAGCATAGATGTAAATATGACACGTCAGTGGATATTTTAGAGACCGATTTTGCAAATTTGCAAAAAGCGTCCCCTCCTCACCAAAGCAAGATATAATAATTTAACAAAAAACTAAATTAGCACAATTTTCTTTGTTAGCTTAACTAGTTATGCTCCAAGTTTTAATGTGTTTGGTTAAACCGTGTATTTTTAATTATTAAGAAAATGTGTTACCAGTCTGCCGAAACTGTCCACAGCTGGGTACAGAAACACAGAAATGTTGGAAAATATTATACTGTTGCGACATACTGACAATCAATTTACAACTAATATGTCTTATCGACAGTATTATTATGTAGTCTTTGAATTTATTAATATAAAATACAACAGGCCCGTAGGAACTAGGGAGGGGCGGGCCTAGGGGCTTGTTCTCCATAACACACTCTAGGATGAAAAAGTATGTTTTAAATTTTCACTACTCGACATAAATAAAGATGATACAAAGATAAAAATCTAGATTGTATCCTTCACTTGTATTCCCCCTCCACCCCACACTTCAAATATCGTTCCTACAGGCCTGTACAAATGTAGATAATATGTAGAGGGTGAGGTTAGGAGCCAGTTCCTTTTATCTTTAGGATTTTATAATCATGATTTCAAACCAACTGTTTCAGGTAGTTTGCTCCACATACTGACATAAAACACATTTGTTATATATTGGAATGAAATAAAAATAATTACAATATATCCAGTGTTATTTTCTTTAATCATTCATGGAGGAAGAAGGAAGTCCTGATGAAAATATATTACAGGTAAAACAAAATAATATATGATGCTTATTTCATGTGGTAACTATTGTTAATTTGCTTTAAATTGCTAGATGCCAAAAGTGATTAATTATATTATTTTATGGTAACAGTCGAAAATTAGACGACCAATTGTTTCAACCTCTGCTAAAGGTACCAAGTTTACTGCCAGAAAATAATTTGAGGGTATGTAATAAAACAGGCCACACACACACACACACACACAAACACACACACTTGTGAGCTTTTTTTATCACACTAATTTTTGCCATTGTAACCAAAATCTGATGTAGAGTGCCACCCCCCCCTCCCCCCCCCCCCTCCACCACCTCCCAAAGTCGTTCCTACGGGCCTGTAAAAACTAAATATATTCAAAGGAGTATATTGGGTAGTTATAGGTTTGAAATGTTTTTTTATTAGACATTTTATTTCATGCACTTTTACAAATTTTAAACAGCAATTATGTTACTATAATCTATCGAAAAAATAAAAAATTATATATATATATATATATATATATATATATATATACACACATGTATATATATATATATATATATATATACACATTAATTTCTAAGATTTTTTAGTACATACATGTAAGTTTACCCTCCCTCCGCACCCTCTGGCAGAAACCCAGGGTAGGTAAAACAATCATTTGGTGTAGAGTATTTTTAATATGACATACAGAACGCATTGAAAAGTACTATTTTAATATGCTTTAATAATCAACATTAGCTTTAAAACTAATTAACCACCATTCCTTCTGGCCAGAGTACGTATGTTGTTCCTGCCAAAGTGTTAGCATTTTAATTTGAATGACAATATACTGAACTGACGATAAACATTGTTAACAAATGTAATAATTCACATTTTGAAGCTGTTTTGTTATGAGGTTAACAGACCAACGAGATCAAGAGACGTTAGTATGGAGTCGTTATGGGCTGTCGATGAAAATTAATTTGGTAATTATAGGTAAATAAATGTGAAGTTTAAATATTCGTATGTGAACAAATTGCAATAACTTTATTTAATGTATATCTTAAGTACATACTTGTTTTAATTTTCACATAGTAAATGTACAATAACCTGCTGTATTTAGTTGGTGTTCGACGACAATAATGCGTCCATGTTTTAAAACAACTTTCGTTTTTTTGGAAATCGAAACCACGATTTTGGCCGTTTCTTGGGATACATTGCTGTTACTGTTGCCGTTAAACACTGCACAGTTAACCATCATATAATTACGTCGACAGTATATAATAACACTAATTATCTTGTAAATTAAATTTCCGATAAACCTGGAGACAAAAAAAAAAGACAACTAAAAGGCACAACCAAAGAATCAACACGTGTACCGGTATTGCTTGATAACTCTCACCGATGACGTATTGCCGCGCTTTCATTCAGATCTATGCATAATCCCGCCCACTTCTGTTTTTACCCCAAACCTAAGACGCGCAGCTGACCGGTGACTCGCAGCGAGCCATGCGTTCGAGTAATGCGGTCTTTGACGCTGACTTAATCCATTACACACTACATGTATTTTGGTGTTCGGTCTCCTTTAATATATCAGTGTGCTGTAGTGGTGTTATTAAACAAAACAAACTTTCTTTCTCTGTGCCCTGAGTTTTAATGTTTAACCTCATTTGATTTCTCGCAAACTATAAGTTCTTGATCAAGTTGCACATGTAATGTGTTTGATCATCTGAATGCAGGTTAAAAAAACCTTAATTTTTAATTTAAAATGTTTTCAAGTTTAAAAATATTTTAAGGTTTTAGTAAATAGAACTAGATTATTCATGAATTTGACACCATAAATCATTTTAACTTTTTAATTATTATTTTGTTTTCCCACCAAAACAGGCAATTTCTTTTCAGCTTAACTTGACCTATAAGTCTTTGTCCCAAATATCCCAACAGGTGATTTTTTAGAAATCTTGTGTAAAACCCGGTTGACTGCTTGCCTGAGGTGCTTTCATCGCAGGATTGATCCACCTCAGTGCATCCATTCAACTGATTGGATTTTTTCTTGTTCCAACCAGTCCACTACAACTGGACACGGCCGTGGTATGTGCTTTCCTGTCTGTGAGAAAGTGCATATAAAAGATCTGTTGCTACATTAGGATGACTACATGTCAGAATTTACAAATGTTTGATATCCAATAGCTGATAATTAATTAATGTGCTCCAGTGCTGTTGTTAAACAAAGCAAACTTTAACAAACCGTTTCTTCTTCCGGTCATGCAAAATATTTAACGAGCTTGATTCAGTGATGGTGGTTCTGGGAGAGAGGAAAGGAATGTTATAGCTGTTTCTAACAAGATCTTCTACAATCACATAGGGTACTCTTACCGATTAGCAGCAAGGGACCTTTTATACAAACGTTTCCAACGACCTTTGAAATATATGTCACTTGTGTGATGATGAAAAGCCAGATGGGTTTGTCCACTGACGGTGATCGATCCTATGACCTATTGTACTTCATATGAGCACTCTATTCCACTGAGCTACATTATGTCCACTCTATCAACAGATTAAGAAGTTTGTTTTGTTTAACAACACTACTATTGGACAGACCAAAGTTAAAGTTTGTTTAAGACATGAGTTGAGCACATTGATTTATTAAACATCGGCTATTGGATGTCACTAGTTAGATAATTCTGTCACTTAGGGTTCATTTTCCCTTTAGCAACAGTGGATCGTTTGTATGCACTTTCATACAGACAGGACAGCACATACCATGTCCTGACACCCCAGTTGTGAAGACCTGGTTGAGATGTGGAAAATCCCTGATTGGTCCACCAAGGGGTTTGATCCTATGACCAAAGCACCACCAACACGTGCTGTACTGATTGTGCTAAATCCAGCCTCCATTGATGATGTCATATTGAACATGTAGATCCTACCCCAAAGTGTAACCATTAAGAAAACATTTAATCTGTTTTCAGAGTGCCTTGATGCCAAGCCGACTGACATTCCGCACTGTGGCGGGAGATGAGTATGTGACAATATTTAAACACGGAGACGACCTGCGCCAGGATCAGCTCATTCTTCAGATCATCACACTCATGGATAAGGTTACACATGTTTTGTTATTTCTACTCGTGTTTTAAGAGCACCTCATAGATAGATACGTTCTTAACATTACATATATATTTTGAAATTTTTGCCAGTATTTTAAGAACACCTCGAAGATAGATACATTTGTGATTTTTTGCCAGTATTTTAGGAGCACCTCATAGATGGAAAAATCTACTGAATGGAAACATTTTCTGTATACAAATTATTTAGAGGCACTGATCCTTGTTATTAGGCAATGTGGAATATGTTTGGCTATCACTGCTTAAATTACATGTTACTTAGAATGTCTTGTGTTAATTAGTCATTCTGGTGTTTGCAATAAATACAAATACATTTGATGTGAAACTAAAAAAATTCAATTTTAAACATAATTTCTTCTTCCATATTTGCATAGATGTTTTTTTTTAAATTATATTTTCAAGGTTTTACCTTCTTGTCATTCTTTATCCATGGGAATATATTAGTATAAACATATGTGCTACTTTACCATGTTGTGAAGTATAAATTCAAAATTCATTTTGTCAGCTTTTCTCTTCACTTTTTCTTTTAATTTATTTCAGCTGTTGAGCAGAGAAAATCTTGATCTAAAACTTACCCCCTATAAGGTTTTAGCAACAAGTAGCAAGCATGGCAAGTCTTACTGTCTACTGTTTTTAAAATATACATTTGTAACTGTCAACTTTGTGTTATACATTTAAAGTTTTTCTTAATTGTCAAGAATTTATGCAAAGGTTAATCTTTCAGTGACTTAGGATGTACATGTAAGCTGAATAGTTAAAATAAAATGTGTGTCATTGAAGTAATTGAATCTTAAACTGACAACATATAATCAGTTAGATAAAATCTTAAAATATTTTAAGTATATTCATTGTCTCTTTTTATGTCAAATTCACAGACAGCTCTTAGTAATAATCTCTGATTTGGTGGGCGGGACATACCCCAGTGGTAAAGCGCTCACTTTGTGGGCCATCGGGTTTGGATCGATCACCGTCGGTGGGCCCATTGGGCTGTTTCTCATTCCAGCCAGTGCACCACAACTGGTATATCAAAGGTCGTGGTATATGCCATCCTGTCTGTGGGACATTGCATATAAAAGATCCCAGCTTGCTGCATTAGGAAAAATGTAGTGGCTTTCCTCTGATGACTTCGTGCCAGAATTACCAAATGTTTGACATCCAATAGCTCTAATGGTGTCGTTAAACAAAACAAACTTTAATCCCTTATTTGGCAAGAACCTGCAAAATTTATTTTCCCATTCTAGATTTTTTCATTTCTAATTGACTATGTTGCAGGTTTTGTTCAGTTTATTGATTCCATCGGTGTGGCTGATGTACTTAATGAGTTTGGGAGTATTCAGAATTTCTTCAAGAAATATGCGCCGTGTGAGAACGGTCCATACGGAATACAGCCTGAAGTGATGGACAACTACATCAAGAGTTGTGGTCAGTTGTGGTCGAATATTTTGTCAAATGTTACATATCAAGTTTGAGTTTCATTGAACTTAGGAATTTTTTTTTTTTAAATCCGACCTTTTGTTTTGCAATGCCTGTTACTTACCAAGTTTATGTATTATAGTGATTTACCCACTTCACAAAAGTATGTCCCTTAAATTTAGGAGATATGGGAAATTGTTTGGTTCGGTAGGGGACATGTATTGCTTTAGCAGTTCTCTAATAATGCTTGTTTCAACTGGGTACTATTTTGGTTGTACATGTAGTGTTGTGAGATCGATATCATAATATAGTGTGTGATTAATGTTGTATGTTGTGTTATTTCAGCTGGTTACTATTTTGGTTACTGTGTTGTGAGATCGATATCATAATATAGTGTGTGATTAATGTTGTATGTTGTGTTGTTTCAGCTGGTTACTATTTTGGTTACTGTGTTGTGAGATCGATATCATAATATAGTGTGTGATTAATGTTGTATGTTGTGTTGTTTCAGCTGGTTACTATTTTGGTTACTGTGTTGTGAGATCGATATCATAATATAATGTGTGATTAATGTTGTATGTTGTGTTGTTTCAGCTGGTTACTGTGTTGTGAGATCGATATCATAATACAGTCTGTGATTAATGTTGTATTTTGTGTTATTTCAGCTGGTTACTGTGTGGTTACATATCTCCTTGGTGTTGGTGACAGACATCTTGATAACCTGCTTCTCACCAAGACAGGTAAAACTATATTTAACTTTTCATGGCATGCTGATGTATTTGATTTTGTTTTGTTTAACGACACAACTAGAGCATATTGATTTATTAATCATTGGATGTCAAAACATATGGTAATTCTGACACGTAGTCATTGGAGGAAACCCACTACATTTTTCCTAATGCAGCCAGTGCTCTTTTATATGCACTTTCCCACAGACAGGACAGCACATACCAAGGCCTTTGATATACCAATCGTGGTGCACTTGCTGGATTGAGAAATATCCCAATGTGCCCACCGATGGGGATCGATCCTAGACCAACTGTGCATCAGGCGAATGTTTTACCACTGGGTTATGTCCTGTTCCCCCGATGTATTAGGATTCAAACAGTAAATAATATGTATTATGATACACCCTACATTCACTTGACATACACCGGCCTCAGTGGCGTTGTGGCAGGCCATCGGTCTACAGGCTGGTAGGTACTGGGTTCGGATCCCAGTCGAGGCATGGGATTTTTAATTCAGATACCGACTCCAAACCCTGAGTGAGTGCTCCGCAAGGCTCAATGGGTAGGTGTAAACCACTTGCACCGACCAGTGATCCATAACTGGTTCAACAAAGGCCATGGTTTGTGCTATCCTGCCTGTGGGAAGCGCAAATAAAAGATCCCTTGCTGTCTGTCGTAAAAGAGTAGCCTATGTGGCGACAGTGGGTTTCCTCTCCAAATCTGTGTGGTCCTTAACCATATGTCTGACACCATATAACCGTAAATAAAATGTGTTGAGTGCGTCATTAAATAAAACATTTCTTTCTTTCGCTTGACATACAATAGCCAATGTATTCCTTATTGTGGGGTGTTGTTAACCATTCATCCCCTTCATATTCGGAGTGATATAGTTGGTAGTTTTCTTAAGTCTGTAGGACTGAATCTCCTTGGTGGACCTAAAGTTTTCTTCCCATCCCAGCCTGTTCACCACGACTGGTGCATCAAAAGCTGTGGTAAGTGGGAAAAGTGCATAGAAAATATACCTTAATGCAAATGGCAAAAATGTACATTTCCTTTGAAGACCGTGTGTCAAATTAATGAAATAGAGAATAATACATGAGTGGCCATTAGATACCATTTTTCTCACAGCGAAAGCGAGTTTGATACTTTTCTGAACAACGAGTTGTAAGATAAATGGTATCTAACAGACACAAATGTATTATTCTATTTCTTACATATCCTTAAAAACCAGGTTTTAAGCAAATTTTAACATCTTTTTCGACTAAAAGTTATTTACATCCGTTGCACTTGTAGTTAACTTACGTATCACAGACCCATGATTGTCAAGTTAACTATATGTCACAATGTAATCGATTTCCATTATGTAGTTTTTCATTGGATGTATGTCAGTGGTGACCTGGTTATCACCTAGGAGCAGCCAGTCGTATGTCTTGAACTTATTAACACACGTACATATGTAAACAACCATGTGTTATCAAAAAGAATGCATGGTGTTCTCACCAACGGGTATGTAAGAAATGTGTGTCATCCAATAGCTGGTGATTAATAATTTTTTCCTCGAGTCCATTGTGGGTCAGAAGCTCTGATCTCTTTGCTTTGATTGGTTCTCTCAGTTGCTAAATGCTTACTGAATTTGATGACAAAGACAACTAAGTTAAAACTTCCTCAAATAGCTCCTTAAGTTTACTTTCGATGAACCATTCCAAATCATGCGTAAAATTACCTCATGAAAACTGTGCAAATTTTTATTTTTTGGACAACCCTATGGGACAATCAAAATTCAATAGCGCCACAAATGCCCCTGCCAGCTATCCACCATGGTCGGGCTACTAGTGCTCTCTCGCACTTGTCCCTTCTCCCACCCACCTCAACGCTATCCTGTCCTGCACGAAGGAGCCAGCATAAGTTGACACCTGCGCCCACGACAGGCATACTCTACAACAGCTTGCTCTGAATGTGCACGTTAAGTCCTATGACCTGACCTGACCTGATGACAAAGACACAGTTTAGATATATCCTCTACTAATGCTATTCAGACCAATCCATTTGTTATGGGGGGAATTACACGGTCTAAGTGAATCCTGTGCTTATAATAAATATTTGTGACAGGTCCTTAATTTATGGGGGAACTGCTTTATGGCATCAGCTCAAGATAACTATTTATTTTATGACAAATCAATTTGTTTCTAACTTCTTGATAGATAGCCCAATAATTTTATATTTTTTAAATTATTGTACGGAAACCTCATTAAAAACATTCCTAGTTTATTGGTGTTTGTTTTTGTTTTCAGGCAAACTCTTCCACATAGACTTCGGTTACATCCTTGGTCGTGATCCAAAACCTCTGCCGCCTCCGATGAAGCTTTGTAAAGAGATGGTAGATGCGATGGGGGGCTCGGGTGCTGAGCACTTCCATGACTTTAAAAAACACTGTTACACGGCATTCCTTACTCTCAGAAGGTGTGTATTATTGGACCTTAACCCTACGAACATGAGTTGAATCCAAACCCTCCTCAGACTTGCCAGGAGAGGGTCTTGTAAGTTGGATGACTTGTGCCCATTCCTGTTGCATTTTATATGCAGTCAAATACGTTTCAATCAGAGATGCCAGCCACTATGGAATTGTTACGATTTTAAGGATAGTTTTAAATGTTAGTATTGTTCTGTTAAAAATTACAATTTCATACAAAACATATGATTTATAATTTTTAATGTTGCCTGATATTATATTGCAAGGAAGAGTTTTGCCCTAACAACATAAATAAAACAAGTGGTGTAACAAATGATTGAATTACTATCAGTCATATAACATTTCTATTTTGATATTTAAATCTCTGTTATTTATTATCATGATTTCTTTAACACAGCAGAAGTGTACATGGCTAAACATCTGTATTTATCATAAATTATTAAATAAACACAGCTGATTAGAGAAATTACATTTCTCCCATCCCTAGCTAACCAAGACAGACTCATTCCATGACATCAGCCCATATGTAATAAATTTGTCTTGCATAGGCTATGATGTCATTGAATTTAACATGTGGAGTATTATGGCATTGGTAATATATGACGTCATATTAATGTGAGTTGGTTAGTTTTAGATCAATATTTTATTATTAAAACTTTCATTATAAAAGTTATCTTATCAATTTGTAGTGTTAAATTTTATTTAACACATAAAACAGATGCGGCAAATATGATAGTGTAGTTTATTTATGATAAAACGGTCAAAAGAAGTTACTTTTTCAGCCATCTTTGTTTGTTCATGTAAAATAATGGTTTATTTATGAAATGGATGGGAGAAAAAGATTCTATCATACATGTATGTGGGCATATGGGATAGAAAAAGTACACTCTTGATGGTGGAAATTTTGACATTGGGACTCTGCAAGCTTCGTCCTGGGTCGAAATTTCTACCACCTTGGGTGTACTTTTTCTATCCCACATGACTGCATATGATGGAGACTAACACATTTATTACATTTATTTTGTAAATTTTGCTCTAGATGTTTATCTACAGATGTCCTAAATGATTACAGGATTAATACTCTCTTTTTTTCTCAGATCATCAAATTTATTCCTTAATCTGTTTTCTCTGATGGTTGATGCCAACATTCCAGACATTGCTTTAGAGCCAGACAAAGCTGTGAAAAAGGTACGACTTGTTTAAAACACATAAATTCTTAAAGGGACTGTAAGATGTTTTTGACTAATACAATTTTGTGATGACTAGAATTACACATTAAATACATTTTCTTGTTTAGAATATCAGTGTCTGTATATCCCGGGTGTTTCTCATCTTCCTAATGTTTGTAAGTAGCCCAAAACTGGATTTGGTATTCCAATAATTTTATATGTATGAAAAAAATATATGTTAGGAAATAAAATTAAGTTTGACCTGATACAAACACTAGGGTGATCAGAAACATGTTTAATGTACAGCCTCTAATATTTTATTTAGAAAAAGATATTTCATATGTAATTACAATCATTAACAAGTCTCTGTTGGTCAACATTATTATAACAATCGCCGAAAACTTACGACAGTCCCTGTAAACAAGGCTTTGACATCCATCATGCCGGATTCTAGTTCAGTTCATGTTTAGCAGTTTGGTTACTGTGAGTTTAAGCACTGGTTATGAAGATCAACAGATCAAATGCCATAATTGTTATAAGACCATCAGATCATAATATGCAACAGATTATAGTGCAAAACCATAATGTCAAAACTGTTCCCCCCCCAAAATCATACATACATGTAACCTGATCTGTGACCTCAGGCACTTCCCCTCCTCCCTCGAGTCATATGGACTGTTCTGAACATTCCAACAGCCAATCAGATACATTTATCTCTGCTTATCCAAATCATACATACATGTAACCTGATCTGTGATCTCAGGCACTTCCCCTCCTCCCTCGAGTCATATGGACTGTTCTGAACATTCCAACAGCCAATCAGATACATTTAGCTCTGCTTATCATACATACATGTAACCTGATCTGTGATCTCAGGCACTTCCCCTCCTCCCTCGAGTCATATGAACTGTTCTGAACATTCCAACAGCCAATCAGATACATTTAGCTCTGTTTATCATACATACATGTAACCTGATCTGTGACCTCAGGCACTTCCCCTCCTCCCTCGAGTCATATGGACTGTTCTGAACATTCCAACAGCCAATCAGATACATTTAGCTCTGCTTATCCAAATCATACACACATGTAACCTGATCTGTGACCTTGGGCACTTCCCCTCCTCCCTCGAGTCATATGAACTGTTCTGAACATTCCAACAGCCAATCAGATACATTTAGCTCTGCTTATCATACATACATGTAACCTGATCTGTGACCTCGGGCACTTCCCCTCCTCCCTTGAGTCATATGAACTGTTCTGAACATTCCAACAGCCAATCAGATACATTTAGCTCTGTTTATCATACATACATGTAACTTGATCTGTGATCTCAGGCACTTCCCATCTTCCCTCGAGTCATATGAACTGTTCTGAACATTCCAACAGCCAATCAGATACATTTAGCTCTGCTTATCCGAAAGTATTGACTTATCTTAACCAATGTTTTAAAAACATTTATTATAATTCTTTTTTAAATACATATTTACTATCCCGAAACCAATATGGCCATTTCAGAGATCATCTCCTCCAATAACTGTATACCAATACACTATGAATACTGGTTTCTTTCACTTACGCATTTCTGTTAATAAATTTTCCATGTTATACAGTGTTCTGTAACACTAACCATTTGACTACAGCTAACAGCGAGTATGTTTGTGTTCAGGTTCAGGAGAGGTTTGTATTGCACTACACGGATGAGGAGGCGGTACACTACATGCAGAGTTTGATTGACATCAGCATCCAGGCCATGATGGCGGCCATTGTGGAGCAGCTGCACAAGGTGGCAATGGTAGGTAGTCTCACCGCCACTCGTTTTGTCTGGTGGACAGCAGTTAGTTTCACTCAGGGCTGTTCCAAAATTAAAAATGGTGGAGTTGGGAGGCATTGTAATTGTTATTTTATATGAATGGTAGGTATGCTGAATTTGTTTTTCATGCATATAATATATATAGTTTAACTACAGTTTTATTTTATGGCTGGTGGGTATATAAAAAAGGTGCCTAGTGCCTCTCCAATTAGCTCCAAAATTACTTCAGAACCATTCCTAATTATGAGCCAAAATTACCTCAAGAAATTGAGCAAACTATTTACTTTTTGGACATTTTCAAAATTCAGTAGCATCACAAATACCCCTGCCCGCTACTAACCTTAGTCAGGCTGTTTGTGCTCTCTTACACACACACGCACACACGCACGCACTTACACACACACTACCCCTTTTTCGTCCTGGACGGAGGAGCCGGCGTCAGTGGACAGCTGTGTTCATGACAGGCGTCTGCTGCAACAGCTTGCTCTGAATGTGCATGTTAAAACCTATGACCTGACCTGAATGCCTCTCCCATGTAATCAGTTCTGGAACTGCCCTCATTAGTAGTACTAAGAGAGTGGAGATAGCAGGAAAATATGACAAAACACCTTTTGGGGTTTAGACGTGCCCTTTTTGTCTAGCTGGAGAAGACCCTATCTTACTGTGCCTGGTGTTTTTTCACTCTGCCCCCAGTTACTTTAGATTAGATTTGGCCCTGGTTATGTAGTGTAGATAAACTGGCCAACTTGCCATTACCACTTAATAAAGTGGTACCGGGTAATGGCAGGTTGGCTAGTTTCACTACAACGCTATGTTTTATTCAGACTAACATTGCATGTTGTATTAGAGTAGATATCCAACTCCTTGACAAAGTTACAAAACAATAATTCATATCAAGATCTTAGAAAAATTATTATCTGCAATTTTGTTTTCCAACAATGCAACACAAGTTTTAGACATTCTTTTGCATCATTCATTTTTAAAGTAGCAGATGTTTTGTTCATATTGCTAGACTTTTTGAAAAGGGAAATAGTAGCTCTAATGATGCAAATATGCTGTTCTTTGTATAGTAACCAATGTCTTTCATTTTATTTTGTTTTCAGTACTGGAGGAAATGATTTGTGGGACCCGAAAAGCCTTCACTCCTCTGTGATAAGCATTGACACATTTGAAACATTGTTCTGCGATACTAGAATTATGTTTTGAAATAGATTGTTATCTTTCATTGACACTGAGAAGATCAACAAATCTTTTGCTAGTCAACGCACAATGGACTGAGAGTATCACCAGGTGTTTTGAGAGTTGAAACACACCAGATTACGTCTTCGTCAAAATATCCTTGGATAACAATATCAACAGATGACTGTCAATATATACTGGACTAAGAATATCAACAGATGATCGTCAATACATACTGGACTAAGAATATCAACAGATGATCGTCAATTCATACTGGACTAAGAATATCAGCAGATGTTTTCTTAGTCAAAATATCACTGGCTAAGAATATCAACAGATGATCGTCAGTACATACTGGACTAAGAATATCAACAAATGATCGTCAATACATACTGGACTAAGAATATCAACAGATGATCGTCAATACATACTGGACTAAGAATATCAGCAGATGATCGTCAATACATACTGGACTAAGAATATCAGCAGATGATCGTCAATACATACTGGACTAAGAATATCAGCAGATGTTTTCTTAGTCCACATATACTGAACTGAGAGTATCGACAGATGTTTTATTTGTTGATATATGTGTTAGGGGATTAACAGATGTTTTATTTGTTGTTTTATTTGTTGATATATGTGTTAGGGGATTAACAGATGTTTTATTAGGTGATATGTTTGTTTAAAAGACCTGGGGCCTAATTCACTAATCTCTCGCAACTTTGCAGTACTAAAAGGCTTACAAAGAGGCTCCTGGTCTCATTTGACCTAGAGAATGAACGAGGAAACTCGGTACCACCACGTAGGCTAATCCTAGAGAGGAAACTCGGTACCACCACATAGGCTAATCCTACTGAAAAGAATTGAGATATCTTTTATATACACTTCCCATAAACAGGACATCAGGTATGATACCACAACCTTTAGTATACATACCAGTCATGGGACACTGGTTGGATTGGAATAAACTCCATTGAGGGCAATTGATCCTACATTAATTGCATCTTAGACGAGCATGCCAGCCCCTATCCATTCAAAAGTTCATTACTGAAAGCAAATGTATAAATATTGACATAATTATGTACTGTGTGTGTGTGTGGGGCATGATTTAGCTCAGTCGGTTGAATGCTAGCTTCAGGTGCCTGTGTCACAGGATCAAACCACCTTGGTGGATCCATTCAACTGATTGTTTCTTTTCAATTCCAACCAGTGCACCACAACTGGTCAAAGGCCGTGGTATGTGCTTTCCTGTCTGTGGGAAAGTGCATATAAAAGATCCATGGCTGCATTAGGAAAAAGGTAGCGGGTTTCCTCTGATGACTATGAGTCAGTACATACTGGTTTCCTCTGATGACTACGAGTCAGTACATACTGGTTTCCTCTGATGACTACGAGTCAGTACATACTGGTTTCCTCTGATGACTATGAGTCAGTACATACTGGTTTCCTCTGATGACTATGAGTCAGTACATACTGGTTTCATCTGATGACTATGTGTCAGTACATACTGGTTTCATCTGATGACTATGTGTCAGTACATACTGGTTTCCTGTGATGACTATGTGTCAGTACATACTGGTTTCCTCTGATGACTATGTGTCAGTACATACTGGTTTCCTGTGATGACTATGTGTCAGTACATACTGGTTTCCTGTGACATAGTACTGGTTTCCTGTGATGACTATGAGTACATACTGGTTTCCTCTGATGACTATACAGTACATACTGGTTTCCTCTGATGACTATGAGTCAGTACATACTGGTTTCCTGTGATGACTATGTGTCAGTACATACTGGTTTCCTGTGATGACTATGTGTCAGTACATACTGGTTTCCTCTGATGACTATGAGTCAGTACATACTGGTTTCCTCTGATGACTATGAGTCAGTACATACTGGTTTCCTCTGATGACTATGAGTCAGTACATACTGGTTTCCTCTGATGACTATGTGTCAGTACATACTGGTTTCCTCTGATGACTATGTGTCAGTACATACTGGTTTCCTCTGATGACTATGTGTCAGTACATACTGGTTTCCTGTGATGACTATGTGTCAGTACATACTGGTTTCCTGTGATGACTATGTGTCAGTACATACTGGTTTCCTGTGATGACTATGTGTCAGTACATACTGGTTTCCTCTGATGACTATGAGTCAGTACATACTGGTTTCCTCTGATGACTATGAGTCAGTACATACTGGTTTCCTGTGATGACTATGTGTCAGTACATACTGGTTTCCTGTGATGACTATGTGTCAGTACATACTGGTTTCCTGTGATGACTATGTGTCAGTACATACTGGTTTCCTCTGATGACTATGAGTCAGTACATACTGGTTTCCTCTGATGACTATGAGTCAGTACATACTGGTTTCCTGTGATGACTATGAGTACATACTGGTTTCACTGATGACTATGTCAGTACATACTGGTTTCCTGTGATGACTATGTGTCAGTACATACTGGTTTCCTGTGATGACTATGTGTCAGTACATACTGGTTTCCTGTGATGACTATGTGTCAGTACATACTGGTTTCCTGTGATGACTATGTGTCAGTACATACTGGTTTCCTCTGATGACTATGACAGTACATACTGGTTTCCTCTGATGACTATGAGTCAGTACATACTGGTTTCCTCTATGAGTACATACTGGTTTCCTGTGATGACTATGTGTCAGTACATACTGGTTTCCTGTGATGACTATGAGTCAGTACATACTGGTTTCCTCTGATGACTATGAGTCAGTACATACTGGTTTCCTGTGATGACTATGAGTCAGTACATACTGGTTTCCTGTGATGACTATGAGTCAGTACATACTGGTTTCCTCTGATGACTATGTGTCAGTACATACTGGTTTCCTCTGATGACTATGTGTCAGTACATACTGGTTTCCTCTGATGACTATGAGTCAGTACATACTGGTTTCCTGTGATGACTATGTGTCAGTACATACTGGTTTCCTGTGATGACTATGTGTCAGTACATACTGGTTTCCTCTGATGACTATGTGTCAGTACATACTGGTTTCCTCTGATGACTATGAGTCAGTACATACTGGTTTCCTGTGATGACTATGAGTCAGTACATACTGGTTTCCTGTGATGACTATGTGTCAGTACATACTGGTTTCCTCTGATGACTATGTGTCAGTACATACTGGTTTCCTCTGATGACTATGTGTCAGTACATACTGGTTTCCTGTGATGACTATGTGTCAGTACATACTGGTTTCCTCTGATGACTATGTGTCAGTACATACTGGTTTCCTCTGATGACTATGTGTCAGTACATACTGGTTTCCTGTGATGACTATGTGTCAGTACATACTGGTTTCCTCTGATGACTATGTGTCAGTACATACTGGTTTCCTCTGATGACTATGTGTCAGTACATACTGGTTTCCTCTGATGACTATGAGTCAGTACATACTGGTTTCCTGTGATGACTATGTGTCAGTACATACTGGTTTCCTCTGATGACTATGTGTCAGTACATACTGGTTTCCTGTGATGACTATGAGTCAGTACATACGGGTTTCCTCTGTTGACTACAAGTCAGTACATACTGCTTTCCTCTGATGACTATGTGTCAGTACATACTGGTTTCCTCTGATGACTATGTGTCAGTACATACTGGTTTCCTGTGATGACTATGTGTCAGTACATACTGGTTTCCTGTGATGACTATGTGTCAGTACATACTGGTTTCCTGTGATGACTTAAAGAGTCAAAATTACCAAATGTTTGACATCCAATAGCAGATGATTAATTAATCAGTGTGCTCTAGTCGTGTTGTTAAACAAAACAAACTTTCTCTGTGTGTGTGTGTGTGTGTGTGTGTGTGTGTGAGCATCGATGCTTGATTGTTGTATTTATTTTCTGTCATGATGATCTGTTTGTAAATTTATTTGAAAAGTGTTTGGAAGAGGCCATGATGTACGCTTTTGCTTATTGGCCAATCTTAAGCAGTGTTGCTGACAATAAAAAGTTTTTCAAATCACAATTAGCACATTGGTTCTTTTGTAAAGTGATCAGATCTTTGTTGTTTACTATAGTATTAAAAAAACTAAACAATTCTCATTTATAATTTATATAATACTCCATGACAAGTATTCACATAGCCCATGACACATCCAGGTTCAGTTTGAAACAACTAGTCTTAATTATAGATACATGTTTTATCAACATTAGAATACTTTCTCAAAATGTGAAAGACTTAATTTTCAGTAAAGAGTTAGACATTATGATAGTCATGTTTTCAGTTATAAATTGTATATATGCAACTAAAGTGAGTTTTAATTTGTAGTGTAATTACCACTGTTCAAGTAATGAATTAACAAGTATAAGTACCATATTTACTTTATAATAAACTGGGACCAGCTATTCCAAGAATTAATTTGAATAATGTTTTATTTCTCCAATCATAATCAAACTGCATACCACAGTCTTTGATGCACTAGAAAACTCCAAATGGGTATCTACTAGTATCAAATTGAGATAATGTTACGTAAACAATTATATATTTATTATTATTATTTTTTTAGCCATTATTGGTCCATCATGAGGAATTCACCCCCATTAAGAATCCTGAGTATGGGCCTGGTATTGTCTATCCACCGAGGGAGATTGATCCTTTGACCAAATAAAGCGAGAGCTCAACCACTCGGCTACTACTGAAAGCAGTTTACAGTTGGCTCCCTTGTGTACATGGTGCAAATAGCTCACTTGTTGGTTTTGTACAGATCCATGTTTGAAAGCTAACTATTTGGAATAGGAAGTTAATTAGTGATGGCCGAATAGTTATTTTTAAAAACCACAATTGGTTTTCACCAGCAGTGCAAATGTTTTATCTATAATGATATGATGCTTAAGTTTGCTTTTGAGAAAAGTGGGCCACGATCAATTTGAGTAATTTTCAAACAAGCTGATTTTGTGAAAAGTTTAACATCTAAACCTTTATTCAAATGAGTGTTTTTGTAAGGTTTGATGAGCACAGTTTCCATAAATATATGTGTGATATTCGCCAACTCCTGCTTGGGTGTGGTTTGTATGGGTATGAACATTCGTTAGTTAAAAATGCACCCTAATCATGCAATTTTGGCACATTATGATGAAAGTAACACAAACATTTAACTAAAAATATTTTAAATGAGTTCTCTTTATAATAAATTTATTACCCTTTTTGTAATTTCTTCATGACTAAAAATACCGGAAGGACTGGCACTGTCACTAACCCTAACCCTAACTCAATTTATGATAAGTATTTATATTGTTCTTTATATGTGGCAGTGCCAAAGGAAAGGCCTACCAAAATACCTGTATCTTTCATTATTTTAAAACCGTAAGTGGTCATTTAGAATGCCAGGGGGTTGGAATGCATAAATCACGGCTGAAGATTCACAAATAACTGGTCTTCTACCACTCGGTTCGATCCCCGTCAGTGGGCCCATTGCGCTATTTCTCGCTCCAGCCAGTGCACCACTACTGGTACAAAAAAGGCCGTGGTATGAGCCATCCTGTCTATGGGATGGTGCATATAAAAGATCCCTTGCTGCTAATCGAAAAGAGTAGCCCAGGAAGTGGAGAAAGCGGGTTTCCTCTTTCAATATCTGTGTGGTCCTTGACCATATGTCTGACGCCATATAACCGTAAATAAAATGTGTTGAGAGCGTCGTTAAATAAAACATTTTGCTTCCTTCCTGCTACCACTCGGTTAAACTGTGATGGGAGACCATAAAATGAAGACATTAGAATTGTCTGCCCTTGCCAACATGGCCTCTGACAGAAAGATGGGTGAGTTCCTGGTAGCGTTTGGATCGTGTTGATGATTGAAATCAATCAATTAAATGTAGCACGCACGTGCATAAACTACACAGCTACTCCAGTTAGAGACTGACATGTAAATATAATGGACACGGATGTCCGACACGTCAGAATTAGATCGGTTGCTCAGTAGGGACGTGGAGGTGTCAACTCTGATCCCACCGGCGTAACCGGGTGGGCTACCCGATTGTTTTTAAATCTTTAGTAGTAACTTTGGGAAAGAGTTCGACCCGTACCCCTCGGTATAATATGCGCCCGTTCCCCCCCCCCCCCTTTATTATTTTTAGTTAGGGTTAGGGCTAGGGTTAGAGTTACGGGAAGGTGGGGGGGGGGGGGGGGCGGCAGATATTTTTCTGTTGTATAAAGAATTGCCGAATAAACAGAAATGACAGAAAGTAAAATTAATTAGTTAAAATCGATTAAATCTGCAATCGAGAACGATAGTTAGTGGAAACAAAAGACCAGTCTGATCATGTGACACATTTGGCACCAAATAATGGCTTTTCAGTCGGAAATTGCCGAGTCGATCACAAATAAAATGTTTTCATTGCTCAAATAAAATATAACTTTTATTGCATGTATCAAACATACAAATGGACAGAGGTATGGTTAAATTACGTTACGGTAACTGTCGTAAGCTACTGAAGTTTTTCGTCATTTGCTTTTTCATACACACAATGCGGCTTGTTTCCTTTGATGTCCAGTGTGCAGAATGATGATTATTTTTGAGTGGAAAAAAGTATGCATTTAGAAATAGTGGAGATAAGTGCGGGAAAATGTAGTAGGGTGCGGGAAAATAAAGAGGGGCATAGAAAAATAAAGGAAGGAGGCAGAATGTGAAAGGAGGGTGGCAAAATGCAATAGCGGGGCAGGCCACTCCGCTTAAATGGAGAAGTGAGAACACTGGGCCTACCCCAGTAATTAAAAAAATCCACTACTAAATATAACTTATCTTACTGTAATTTCACTTGAAATCCATATTTTGTAATAGGTACAATTTTTTAATCACAAGATTTTCTTCAAACACATTCAATTTTTTTTTTTTTAATAGGAATTTTGCATTGGAATTTTTCCAGCATTCATAAAACGGGAAATTCATGTACCCAGTTTATGGTTATTGTAAGGAGATGCAAAATGACATTGGAATACTGACGTCGTTCAAATTCAAAATTAGCTATATTATTACAGTGCTTCACCACATTCCCCTGCGTGTGCTGTAACCTCACCGTCGTGCAGGGGTGTAACATTCTCTTTGAGAATGGCCAATACAGCACAAAATTGAAGTTTTGAGTAAAATTCAGTATCCGTAAAATTCTGTGATATTTGTGTTTTTGCACAGTTCTTTACACTGTTTTTGTTTAAGTCTTGAATTTTTATATTGATGTTGATCATCACTTTATTTATTTGCATTACCATAGTTTGACACCCAATAGCCGATGTATTTTTCGTGTTGGGGTGTCGTTAAACATTCATTCATTCATTCATTCACCACATTAAAATAAAAACTTGACTACAAACATTGACCATGTCAAATTTCTGTAACAAGCAGACAACGCTGTTTACAGGTTGGCATTTTAAAGTTTTTCATAATTCTAGACAAAATATTAATTTTAAGTTTTAAAAGATGAAAGAAACAAAAAGTACCTAAGTTTGTCAAATACTGTATATCATATCACAAAATTACCGTTGGATATATTTTATTTATTGTCAACGAAGCCAAAACAAGTGTCCTAAAAGTGACTGTTGTCAACCTTAAAACAACAAACAAAAAAGAAAAGAAAAAACCCAGGCAAGCAATTCCCCCCCCCCCCCCCCCCCCCCCCCCCACCCCCCAAAAAGAAAAAAAAATTGAACAACACGGGGAGAACCCAAAACACCCACAACAAAATCACCCCTAAAATGACACAAAACAAAACTCCACCGAATAACAAAACCCACCACTAGGCACTACTATTCCATCTGAGAATGTGCTATCATTTTAGGAATAACCTAGTTGTAAAATGCTCACCTGATGCTGTTGGTCTAGGATCGATCCCTGTTGGTGAGTCCATTGGGTTATTTCTTATTCCAACCAATGCTCAACAACTGGTTTATCAAAGCCTCATAGGTTATATTATCCTGTCTGTCTGAGGCTGCACATAAAAGATCCCTTGCTGATTAGCAGAAAGAGGGGCCCATTGCATGGTGGCAGCTGGTTTCCTCACTCATTATCTGTTTGATCATTAGCCATTATGTATCTTTGAGGCCATATAATCATAATTAAAATGTGTTAAGTGCATCATTAAATAAAACATTACTTAAGGAATAGTCTGGGAAAGGCTTTTGAAGTGCTGTGCATATTCAAGACTATTAAATGTTTAAGTGAACAACTACATTTGTACTAAAGTACTAATCAAAATTATACCCATGTGATTTTCCAGTCTTATATATTAGTTATGAAAATCTCTAGAATGAAAACCATAAAAATGTGTCAGTATTATCATGACCTGTTATGGTATTCAAACAACTGGTAGAAAAAATTACAATAAATGACCTGTTATAGATAGAAATATGAGATGTATTTACAATTTTACTGCAAAACATGTAATTTGGAACAGACTATAACACCCAGGTTTATATTGATTACACTTGACAGGTGAAATCACAAGTACTAAGCTAAGCAGAGAGGTGGTCTCAGGTGTGTTCAATATCAAACTTGGTGTTATAGTCTGTTTCATATTACATATGTTTTGCAGTAAAATTGTCAATAAATCTCATATTTCTATCTATAACGGGTCATTTATTGTCATTTTAGGTACCGTTTTTTTTAATACCGTAACAGGTCATGATAATACTGACACAATTTTATGGTTTTTATCCCAGGGATTTTCATAAATAATATATAAGACTAGAAAATCACCTGGGTATAATTTTGATTAGTACTTTAGTATTTTTATGTTTAAAATGTGATAGTACGAACAGTAAAAATTTGATGGCTATTATACAATTATACATAATGACTACTGTTAATTTAGTTTAACACCATAAATACACCTGACAAGAAGGTAGTCACATGATATTTAGTGTGTTATGTCATGTGTTAAGCAATGTATTGAAGAATATGGGTTACACAGTTATAAACTAAAACTTTTTTCAGGGCTAGCTCAGGATCAGCAGAATTTTTTTTCAAATTATCTAGAGAAAACTTGAAAAACTGCAGAATTAAAAATATTATTTCATGAATTATTTTGCCAAATTAAAATAAAATTTTCTAGTTTTTAAAATTCACAGTTGGTGAATTTGGATAGTGCCAGAGCTATCACTGCCCTTGTCCAAAGTGAGTAGACTTTTTTATATGCCCATCTATGATGGGCTGTATTATGGTATGACGTTGTCCGTACGTACGCCAGTCTGTTAACTTTCTCTTGTCCGGACCATATATTGCATACGTACTAGTATGCATACAGGACCATCAAACCTCACATGTAGGAACAGCTTGGGATGGCAGTGTGTCGCATACTATTACTAGGTCACTGTGACCTACTTTTCATGGTCTACTGCACATAACAGTAAATCCTTGTCTGGACCATATCTTGCATACAGGACTATCAAACCTGACATGTAGGAACAACTTGGGATGGTGGTGTGTCGTGTACTATTACTAGGTTACTGTGACCTACTTTTCACGGTCTACTGCATATAACAGTAAATCTTTATCAGGACCATCAAACTACATGTAGGAACAACTTGCAATGGTGGTTGGTCCAAAACAAACTGTTCATCCACCCCATTGCAAAAAGTTGACATTAGAATTGAATCATACCCGTAACATTAATTAATATAGATATGGTTTTCCATCAAACTCCTGATACATGTAGGCGTATCATGTACCTCACTGGTACTCGTGTTATGAATGATGGGCTTCTAGAATTTTTATAAAATCCACTAGCCATTGGATCAGTGATTTAAAAATTTACTAGCCACGATTAAAAATTCACTGACCATACTTTACTTTAAGTTAATAATAGTTTACTAAATACAGGAAATTCATATTTACAAAATAGACATAACTGCAACATTTGACGCAACAAAATTCACTAGCCATCGGGCATGGCAATATAGTTATTTACTAACCTAACATTGAATATCATTAGCCATGGGAGTGGGGCTACCATAATCTAGAAGCCCAGGATTATACCTACAGCTATAATAATAATAATAAAAAACGTTCAGTGTAATTTTGATGACTTTTGTGATGACATTTTATAAATTGCATGTTTGTTTGGTAATTATATGGAAGCTGTTTGTATCTTGGTTACAGCATTGCCTCCCCAAGAGATGGACATGAATGCGTTGTTTGAGAACTTGACCATAAGTGAAATCAGAGAAAAAGAGAAAAGAAACAGGTATATATTTGTGTTAACTAACACTTTTTTTTCTTTTTTTTTCTTGCAAAGTATTTACATATAATGATACATGTACATTTATGTATTATATTATATTTAGACATACATACATGTGTATGTGTGCAATATAATTATATACATTTATATCTGCAGGAAACATTTTATTTTAAAAGTATTTGATTAGGGACAATTGGTGATCTGCTGAAAATTGAGTAGCAACCACTTTTTAACATTTTGGAATTGTGTTACATGTACTGATCTCTGACATTTGCGTAGCAAATCGCAACACATTGCCGAACAAAAGGAGTATATCAATTTATGATTTAAATAATAATTTAAAAAAAATTGAATATGCCTATCAGTATTTGGTTATTCTTCAGTTCAACCAGTTATATAGGCCTCTATGTATGTGTTTGTGTGTATGCTGCACACATAAAGTCTTATTTGTGCTGGTACATTGGATTATATTAATCTTTATTGAACAGTGTATTATCGTACAGGAATATCGTTTATCTGCAGTCTGATTACTTTACTTACGGTCTATGCAGTTTACTCTTGTTTTCTGTATACATAATTATATAACCATTATTATTGTTATTTTATAGACTGGATATTGAAAGGAAGAAAGAAGATTTGAGAGTGATGGTTGGGTAAGTAGCAGTTCTTATAAACTGGTATGTCCTCGAGAGATAGTATACTGCACAGTATCATTTTCATTGTTATCACATGATCAATTTGAGTTTTTCCTTGTTCAGATTACTATGATTTGTATGAAAGCAGACTATAACATGTTTATAAGCTTCCTAACTACTTTGTGGAGACATGATTATTAACATGTTGCAGATCCTTTCTAACAGTCATCTATTAACTGGCTACACCCGACTTACCCCAAATGTTATGCAATGAAAGGTGAAACAGATGTGAATTTTGACAGTCCTGTCCTGTTGGTGACATCTGATCTGCTTATTTAGCCATGTATTAATATTGCATATCATTTAATATGTTACAGTGCAAAATTACTGTTGTGTACATCAAAGAAAAATATTTTGTTACCTGCCTTTTCCTCATTTCTAATGTTTTTGTGTTGGGAGTCCTTGTTTACTCAAACAAAAGTATTCTGATGTCATGTCAAAGTTCATACATTTACAGATTGGTCATAAACAAATTGTATGTATGTAAATAGACCTGTTTAAGCGTTATATAATAAAAATTTTAAAGAAAAAAACAACGTGTTTAATAGTGTAGTATTTATTGACTGGTTTTATTATATTTTTGTCAATTGGTATTTGTGATGACAAGTTGCAATAATGAGTTAATGTTTTAAAATGAAATGAATGTTTCAGAGAAAGGTATCGAGATCTGATTGAAGCGGCTGATACAATAAAGGACATGAAGGACAGTGCAGAAAATGTGTGTATCAGTTTTTCTTCATTTTTGACATTCATCATTGTAGAAACATTTTACTCAACTATGCGCCATAACTAAGAAATATTGATTAGTTTCATATATTTTTTATAGGAACTTTTCCTTAAAAAATGTCCACTTTTGTCATTACCAACAGTTATTGCCAGAAAGGGAGAACGGTCACTCTAGCTACCCTCCACACTCACCTAGAGCAGCAAATTGATCACCTTGCTGTACAAATTTTAAGAAGTTTTATTTGAATCTTTATGTAATGTCTTGTCTAACACCATTTCAGAAGAGTGATATAGAGGTTGCTTTGAATTTGCTCATGACTTAGTTAAAACAGTAAAAAAATATATTAAAAATGAAGATGGGTCTGTCTTAGTCACTAGACAGACCCATCTTCATTTTTAATATATTTTTTTAATGTTTTAAAAAAATTGTCCAATAAAGCAGAAAATATCTGATTTTTCAGATGATGTAAATCATAAACATTCTTACCAAATTGTTTCCCATTTCATCCACGTATTGCCTTTTGGTATATTAACAGGTGACAAAATCTATTGGTCACATGGAGGAACTGTGCAACCAGATCAGTCAGAACTGCAAGGGGAAGGGCATGTCCTGTCGCTCAGCAACCAAGTCTGACAAACCTGTCACGTAAGTCTGATTATTATTAGATACGTTCCCATTTTTAATCAGATGAGAAGGGGCATGTCCCATCATCTGGCAACCAAGTGTTGTCACCTAAAGATACATGCAGGTTACTAGTTTGCATCGTATGTAGAAGGGTATACCCGACATGTTTATCATATAATGGCAGTCTGTCATGTAAGTGAGTTATAAATAATATTGTATAGGTTATAAAATTTGTATCACATGAACTGATGATTTAGTAAAATATATAAAGAATGGGTATGCCTCACTTCAAATATTGTTCATATGGGCTGTTGGTTTTTTTAAATTATTAATTCAGGGATTTATTGTTATTGAGGATCATAACAAAACACTTCCTATATCAAAATCAATTTTTCTGTATGAATGTGCTTACTAATTCCAGGAAGAAACCAGACTCAGATTTCTACGGAATTGCTACTCAGATCAAACTTCTGTTAGATATGCCAGAAAAGGTTTGCTTGAGCCAAGACTTTTACATTTTCTATTCATACATTAACTTGCCCTCTGATCTATAGCATATTTCTCTTTTACCTGGATTGGTCCAAATATTCGAATAGCCAATCAAATGACAAACATTTTCTAATGAGCCATGGGCATCTTGTTCCAGTCACATGTTCGCTATACTCTTTAGGTTCTCCTTCTCTTATACAGTCTGGGTGTCTTTTCTTTTGCTCTCGCCATCTTCTTTTCATCAGTTAATTATTCTTTATGATAACGCAAGCAGAACATCCATGTAATCTTTCTACTAGAATAAAAAGTTAAATGTTGTACAAACTGTTTACAAAATATTTCTTTTTATGATGAGTTTTAAGTTACTTTTAACACTTATCATCTGTATATTTCTTACCTTGACAACCACCTCATTTAAGAAAACTAATTTCATTTTGTTATTTGTTTCAAAACTAAAGTGTTTTAGTGTCAGTTCTGGTGCCACATAGTATCAGAGATGAAATACCTTTGGAATTTTCCCAGAAACCAATATTTTAATTTGACCTCAAAACTGTTTCTATCCTTGCTTGATAAAAAGCTCACAAAACTAATTACTTTTTTTTATCTTTGTAATATAGTATATTTGGTTGTTATTGTCGTGATTCAGATATAGGTTTGGAATGTAACTCAATAGTAGAGTACTTTCCTGAGATTCTGTGCTGGTTTCCAGTAAGAGTAGCCTACAATGTATGTGACAATGGTGGGTTTCCCCACCTTCTCTTTTGATTAACTGTCGTTATAGCCATATGTTTAAAACTCTTCTGAAATAATGTAATCAAACCTTCCTCTTCTCTGCTTTGTCTCAGATGTGGAGCAGTGTCGACAAGCGAGACTATCTGAGTGCAACCCAGCTCTACCTCCTGGCTCGCCACATAAACACCAGCCTCACGCTGGACTCTCAGCGACTCGTGAACATCCTCTCATGGTTTCCTGTGCTGTCCAGGCAGTGGGCAGCCATCAGTCACTTCAAGACGACTATACTTCAGGTAAGGTTCATGATAGGTGAGCCGTATGCTTATAAAACTTGAGGAATGTGTGCTCTGGCAAAGACCTGTAGTTGTGACTTTAATGTCAAGGATGGTTTTTAGCTTAGTCATTTGAGTGCTTGCTTAAGGTGCATGCATCTCAGGATCAAACCACCACGGTGGATCCATTCAACTGATTCGAGTTTTTCTCGTTCCAACCAGTGCACAACAGCTGGACAAAGGCTGTGATGTTTGTTTTTCTGTCTGTGAGAAGGTGCATATAAAAGATCCCTTTTTGCATTGGGAAAAAAAATGTAGCGGGTTTCCTCTAATAACTATGAGTCAGAATTACCAAATGTTTGACATCCAATAGCCGATTGTTAATTAATCAATGTGTTTCAGTGGTGTCGTGAAACAAAACAAATTTTAAACTTTTTTAATGTCATAAGCATTACATATAGCAATGTCGAGTTTACATTTGAGCCATGAGTTCTGATTGGAATAGGTTGTTTTATGTTGAATAATATAATGCAATTGTCATATGTTATAGTTGGTAACAATAAAAAAGATAACATATGTACATATTACAGCATTATGGATATGATCATACAATGGAGTTGTAAATATAATTGGTGTGTGTGTGTGTGCATGCTTACATGTATGTTTGTGTATTTGAGTGCATGTATATCTGAATGTGTGCATAATTATATGCATAAGTATGTGTTTTAGTGTACATATGAGTATGTTTACTACTTTGTTTGTTTCAATTTGCATATTTCATGGTGTGCTGATCATGGACATTAGAGAAATGAAAAATAAGTTATTGTTAAGACTAGACAAACATACAGGAAATGTACCTGGAATGAATTAATTGTTAACAATGCTAGTGGTCATATTGATTGTCATAAAGTAGTGTAATTGTATTTCAGGGTTGCCGAGACTTGCTGCAAGACACAAGTGGAATGCACAGTGATCAGGTTGAATCATCTCTCACTTTTTACATTTGCATTAGGAGAAATGTAGCAGGTTTCCTCTGATGACTTTGTGTAAAAATTACCAAATGTTTGGCATCCAGTAGCCGATGACTAATTAATTATCAGGGTTGAAAATTAACATGAAAAACATGGTCGCCAGCAGAGCCAGTTGAAGAAAAATCTTACTGGCCCTTCTCAAATTCAACTAGCCCTCCAATTATCACATTGAAATTTAACGGCACAACCAAAATAAAAATTCGAATGTACTTTGTTCTTTATTGAATAATAACCATATGTTCACTGTATATAGTCTGTTTAGTTCCGTTTTAAACCCATACCAACTCAAATAACATGTTTTTAAAAAAGAAATCCAGTATAAATAAAAATGTTTATTTACAAATTACCATTAAATTATACAGATTAAATCTGGTTTTTAATACAGGGGTGAAGACAAAATGCAAGCCAAGGTATACAGCTTGACTTACATTGTCTGTTTAGTAAAAACAAATAATGCAGTACAAATAGAATAAAAGTAGAACCGCATGCTGTTGTATATAAACACTAGTCGGGGGTGGCAGTCCTCTTAGTAGGTATGCAATAGGGATTAAGTAAACTTTGTGGTGATGCAAGAGGGTGTAAAATCTACAGTAAAGGATTTCCTTGGGAGTGGCTGTCCTACAGACGAATCACGCACGCATGTACGTTTAATTTGGCTATTATAAATCCTACAGTAGTATACTACTAATAAAATAAATATCGAAAGGAAAATAAATCTGTAAAAAACTACATTTTACCAAAATATACAATGTACATGTACTTAGTTAAAATATTACAAAGCATAAAAAGGTACTTATTGTTTATTACAGTAATATGTGCACAGTTATGTCATCATGTAAGTCTTGGTATCACTTTAGATCTGATCTGTTCATATTTCATGCAAATTGCATAAACTTAAAACAATACTGACAACAACAATCAATTAAATGACCTATGGAATAAGCCCTGTAGTAATGGAAAATTTCATTGTTATTTTTATATTTGCGCATGCCTTCACGTTAGTGTGAGTTAAAACTACAAAATACATTTTGATTTTGTTCCAGAATAATGTAAGTGAATTAATTATAATTCCTTGTTACCATAAGATTGAATAACAATTGTAAAATAGTAGCTCTATTAGATAATTATGGCATATAGTCCTTTCCAGTAAGCCGACAACTTCCGGATTAAAAAAATATATGCAGTCTTCAATACGTTTTGAGCTCTATTTTTAGAAAGACCCGGCCCAAAGCCACACTGGTACTGTTAAAATATAGAGCATGTTCTATGTCTTCTTCTACCAGATCTGTAGTTCGCACCAAGACAGACACAGTGTGTTTTGTTGGATTCGAATCGGTTTCAGTGTCTTTCTTTTTGAACTGGTACCATACTCGCCAGATTGCCCAACAGAATACCTTTGTAAAATTCTTAAGTCTCCAATAAATAAAGGTCGCCACTGACGAACGGGCGACTGCTAATTTTCAACCCTGAATTAATATGCTCTAGTGGTTTTGTTAAACAAAACAAACATTTTATTATTAATGTTCATAATCTTCAAACTCTTACAGTGGTCATCCTGTTTAAAAGATTTTATTAAAAAATAATTTTTACTGTAACTGATATCTACATCACAGCTGTCATGGTTGATTGCAACTATTTTGTTTGTTGTATTCTCTGTGATGAATGACATAAAATATGTTGTTAATACAGGAGATTGCTGAGTTCCTGTGCTCCATCCTCTTGTTGGAAGACAGTACACCCAGACAGGTGTTTAACGAGTTTCTCCTCGCACGAACAGTAAGTTGTAACACTTGTACTTTCATTGTATCTTTTTCATAAAAAGGTTAACCAAATTAATTTTCAACATTGCAAAAAACTGCAAATTAAATTGGTGTCTGCATTGTCTGTCATTTTGCAGGATATTTCCAAAATATACACTCATGGTTTTCTGAACATTCTTTTCCCCAGACTTTGTGGTTGAAAATTATATGTTTGTAAGCTGACCCTCAGTTGTCACTATCACTGTTATTGAAGTACAACATGTCTATGATGAACTCTGTAAGTATGTACAAATATAGATAGTGAAACCACTTGGGTATGAATGTCAGCTTCAGTAGGTAAAGATTATAAAAACACAAGTATCACCACATTATCTGGGTCTTTCTTGTGAAAAAGGCCCTTCTTGTGTGTAAATCATGGCACCAAACATGTATTTTTTGCTAAAAGACTTTGGTCTTGAAAAGAAAAAACCACCTGATTATTATACTTTTGTACCAGAGTATTCTTATTGTTACCTTTGTGTTTATTACTGTAATAGTTATCATTGTCTTTTTCACATACCCTTTGTTTTTGTTCTCAGAAAGCTTTGCAGGCTGTGCTTCACCCGAACCAGCAGGGTAACATCAAGGATCAGGTGTGTACGGTTGTACGGCTGCTGTCGGCCACCATTCACCAGATCCATGCGGTCTTCTATAACTGTGAGAAAAACACTCAGCAGAATACAGGTAGAGACACCACGAATATCAGATTCTATTGTGTTGGTTGGCAGAATTAAAATAAAAATAAAATAATAATGCTGAAAAAATTATAACCATTGAAAGTAATGGAAGAGAAGAAATTACAATTAAAGAAGAAGAAAAGTGCCATAGATAGCTACGGCATGTGTCCAGGACAGTGTACTTCAATGCTAATTGAATATAAAGTAAAAAAATATTTCAAAAGGAATAAACTAAATATCCACTTATTTGTGATTTGTGTGATAGTTACAACATGTATGTTCCTAGATCCTGAGGATTTACTAACATAAACACCAACATATGGTGTATTTCAAATAAAGAAACACAACAATCATATTTCTTATTTACTTAAAAAAAAAAAGCCACTAAGTATAAAAATATTGTTACAATGTCTTGTATTCTGTTGGAGTATGATAATTTTTCATGTTGTTTGCAGGTACTTGCAATCTGTTGGCTGACACCCTGAACAAGGTTACAAGCAAATCTAAAGAAGGTTTGTATTGAATAATACTTTTAATTGACAGCCTCTGTCAGGTTATTTATATATTGTTGGGATTATTTTGAAAAAAAAAAATGAACTATCAATTTTAAGAGGACCATTTTTCAAAAACTGTTTTAATTATAGGCGCCATCTTACATCAAAACTAAGACAAAATGCCCGAACAGCCTAGGTTGTAAATTTGACCAAATATATCAATAATGAAGTGAATATTCATTATATTTAGTAAATTGTTACATTTTTGTACTGAGGTATACGTCTTTAAACTTTGCAGAAAAAGAACTGGACCTAGTTTTTTATCAACAATTGTATAAAAATTATGTATTATATGACATTGTTTTAAACCACCTGTAAGGAATGTGCCATAACAATATGGTTATATCTATCAAAGTACATAGTAAGAATTTGTGAAAAGATGTCATGAATGTCTTTCTATGAAATATATTATTGATTTGTGTTTTTATTGTTATAACAAAGGGGAACTATTTACTATCAAGTTAATATTTTGATTGTACCTACTGACTGAGCTCAATCATGCTTATTTGTATTAGTAAGTTACAGTTTGTGAATAATGTGAGTACCTTAAGAAAGATTTGGAACTTATATGGTTGTTATAGTATTTCCTATTTGTTCCATAAATTCTATACCTCAGTCTCACAAGTGTAATAATCTTGATATATTTATCACATGTTTCAGATGGGCATCTGTCTTTTAAACTTTTCATTTCATTTATTGCTAAGACCAACAACAAAAACAACATTTAATTTATTTTTTTAAATACTGTTCACTGAAAGATTTTTATGTTTTATTTTATTTTATTATTATTTTTTCAATTTTAGGTAGTCTTCTGGATTTGCATGGAACTATATCAGCCAAATGTCTACCTAAATCTGTAAGAGGTGAGGCATATTATCTACTTAATTATATTAGTGTTTTATTATGTTAGTGTCCCATGACTGGTGACTATAGAAAAGTGCATAATAGGTATATTTTTGTTAGCTATAAACTACTAGTATCCAAATAACTTAAGTTGTTTTATGTTTCAGAGAAAAAAATACTGTTGGTTTTTATTTTCACGTTAACCTTACCTCTAAACAGTGGCATTGCACCCTATTCCAATAGATTGGTCCTAACATCCCAACAGCCAATGAAAAGCTCACTATAAACCCCTTACATTTTTTGTCCATTTTCCAAATACTTTTCTCCAATGTTATTGTTATCCTTGAAAATTAATAGAGTATTCTATGTATTCATCATTTCATGGGCAGAACTCTTGGGCGAAGTTGAAGGTTATGCCCACAGCAGGCATGCTTGAACAGTTTTCTGAGGGAAGCAAGCCAAAAGTGACCCATACCTATACCACATATATATTCATAATTCTATGAACTCCTTTTTTTGTGTTCAGATTTCCATCCAGTACTGAGGGGTGTCGGCTCAACAATCACCTCACAACACCTACAAGACAACTGTCAACACTGGATCAGCACGTTTGTTAATTTCTCACATAATTACTGCAGCAGTAATAGATAGTTATTACTTCGTATCTGTCAAACACTTACTTCTGACATGGCTTTGAACAACTCTCTAATTCAATAATACATCATTTCTCGTGAAATGGGTTGGTTTTGTGATGTAAAAAAACAAAGTTAAAATAAAATGTTCAAATAGTTGAATAGCGAAAGCCAAAAATATTATAAACTAGTAGAGACTAATAATCCTAGATAAAACGGTATAGGTAAATAGAAAACATTTTTTGTTTCATGCTCTCTTCAGATTTTAAACTTGATTTCTTGTAGTTTATTTATCTAATTAATTTGCATTGCATTTTTATTATAAAGCTTTTTTTTAATGTAGCTGTGCCCAGGATGTGAAGTCTGGAGTTGGCATGTTACTGAGTTTTGTGAACTCTGTCAAGAGACTGGCAGATATTCGCGACACTGTCTGGGAGCTTCTAGCACAGGTGTGTAACTATTACATTGTTTACCTTTGGAAAATTATGAGAGCTGAATACAGCAGTGGATCTTAGAGTGTTCACTTAAGATGTTTGAGCAGCAGGATGGAGCTCAGTGGTAGAGTGCTCACCTGAGGAGCGATGGGTCACCAGATCGATTGCCCTTGATGGACTCTGGTTGTTTTTCTCATCTCAGTCAGTGTCCAGAGATGAAAGTCTATACAGTGTTTCCTGGTTTTCTCAGTTTGTCCAAAATTATTCATATTCTTCGTTCAAAACTTATGATATGGTTTTGGTTGATGCTTTGCATACATTCTGAATAGGGGTCTCCAGTTTCAGTCATTGTACAGCCCTAACCCTAGGGCCAATCTCAATGCCTGACCACCTATATTAAAATGTCCAGATCTTAATTATTTTTTTTATAATCCACTTTCATCGCTGAATGTAAGAGTAAGCCTGTGTGGTGGCTGCGGTTTTCCTGTCTCTTGAATAAGTGTCAAAAATACCCATGTGTTAAATGCTATATATAAAATAAACATTTCAAGTCGAGGTATTGTCAAATGTAGTATTATGGCAGCCATCTTGAAAAAAAGTGAACCTCGTCGGCATAGATTTTTCTAGACTTTTATATTTTTATTCTGGAGACCATTCTACAAGAAAACTGAATAAAAAACCTTTTGAATTGCAATTTGTTATAGGTTCATCATAATTTTGGCTGGACTAATAGTCTGTTTGTATTGCTTCTACAACAACTGAAATGGACTGTGTTTTGTTTCAGGATGCTGACCTAGAACGCTGGGACATGATTTGTGACCGAGTGTTGACAAACCGACTTCATATCTGGCCTGACTTCCTGCAAGTTCTCTTCACTGACAGAGTGATGGTAAGTTACTGTTGTCACCTTCATCACCACACACCTTCGTATTTAGCCACACTTTGTACACCTCTTTGTGGTGGGTAGGGGGAGTTGGGGTGGGGGGATCTTCTCGCTCTGAAGAGTACTTGCTTGTGGTGTCTGGGTCATGGGATCAAACCTCCTCATTGGTCCTATTTGATTTGTTTCCCCCTAGTCTGGAGTATTGAAGGGCTTGACATATGCTGTCCTGTCTGTTAGAAAGTACATATAAGAGATGACTTGCAGCTAAGGGAAAAATAAAGCAGGTGTCAGAATTATCAAATGTTTGCCATTTAATAGTTGTGATTAATAAATCAGTTAGTTTAGTGGTGTTTCTCTTCTTCATTGACAGTGTTAACCTACTTATTGTTTGATTGTTTTTCCCTTTAATACATAACCTCACCTCTCTCTACCCATGTACTGAGATATTCCAACCAGTTCATGGACAAATATACTCATTCTAAAAGTTCAGTTTAAGTATTAACGAAAAATAAAAACAATTAAAGTCTTGATGTTTTTTAAAAACAATACTGAAAGATGTATCTCATTTTAAATATTTCATGATTGTACATGTATGTGAGCTTCTTTAGAGATTATAGTTTATCCTTATATCAAGTGATAATTGTAACTTACGTGTAATTTCTTGTGACAGGCATTGATTCAGTACCAGCTTGACACAACAGCAGAGTTCACTAAGAGGAACATCTCAACAGTTATGATGAAACTGACCTCAGAGGTCAAGGACAGGTCAGTGAATATATAATTGCGATTGGCTGAGTATATATCACCCTCCTTTCCCCCCAGCCACAACCACTGCCACTTAACTGGTACATCAAAGGCTGTGGTATGTATTGTCCTGTTTTACTGTCCTCTCTTAGTGAGAGTCCATTTATAAGATCCATGGAGCAGGATGTAGTCCAGTTTTAAAGCTCTTGTTTGATGTGTGGTCAGTTTAGGATTGATCACTGTCGATGGGATCATTGGGCTATTTCTCGTTCCAGCCAGTGCATCACGACTGGTATATCAAAGGCCGTGGTATATGCTATCCTGTCTGTGGGATGGTGCATATAAAAGCTCCCTTGCTACTAATGGAAAAATGTAGCAGGTTTCCTCTCTTAGACTATGTCAAAATTACCAAATGTTTGACATCCAATAGCCGATGATTAATATAACAATGTGCTCTAGTGGTGTCATTAACAAAACAAACTTTACTTTACTTTACATTGGGCTATTTCTCATTCCAGCCAATGCACCATGATTGGTATATGTGCTATTATATCTGTGGGATGGTGCATATAAAAGATCACTTTTTACTAATTGAAAAATGTAACAAGTTTCTTCTTTAAGAGTATATGTCAAAATTACCAAATGTTTGACATCCAATAGCTGATGTTTAATATATCAATGTGCTCTAGTTGTGTCATTTAACAAACTTTTAACTTTAAAAGATTGATCGCTATTTTAGTGATGACTGTTTTTTTTTTTATCTTTCTCTGTGTTGACCAAATGTCAAAATAGCCATATTAGACTCCAAATTGTTAAAAATGTGTTGTGGTGTTGTTAAACAAACATTTCTTTCTTCCCTTTCACAGCACTATGCGCTATGAGATTGACGTTTCTGAATACGTGTGGACAGAGACACCTGGTGACATTCCTCAGAACTCTGTGTGGATTCCGACAGCCGCCAAGACTCTAGCTGATGGCGGAGGCCTCATGTTGAAGGCCAGAGCATACACTCCAGTAGTACAGAGGTAACTCATCAGGGATCAAAATGTTCACTGTTTAGTTATCTCATGAGCGTACACTCCAGCGGTACAGAGGTAACTCATCATGGATCGAAATGTTCACTGTTTAGTTATCTCATGAGTGTACACTCCAGTAGTACAGAGGTAACTCATCATGGATCGAAATGTTCACTGTTTAGTTATCTCATGAGTGTACACTCCAGTAGTACAGAGGTAACTCATCAGGGATCGAAATGTTCACTGTTTAGTTATCTCATGAGCGTACACTCCAGCGGTACAGAGGTAACTCATCATGGATCGAAATGTTCACTGTTTAGTTATCTCATGAGTGTACACTCCAGTAGTACAGAGGTAACTCATCAGGGATCGAAATGTTCACTGTTTAGTTATCTCATGAGCGTACACTCCAGCGGTACAGAGGTAACTCATCATGGATCGAAATGTTCACTGTTTAGTTATCTCATGAGCGTACACTCCAGCAGTACAGAGGTAACTCATCATGGATCGAAATGTTCACTGTTTAGTTATCTCATGAGCGTACACTCCAGCAGTACAGAGGTAACTCATCATGGATCGAAATGTTCACTGTTTAGTTATCTCGTGAGTGTACACTCCAGTAGTACAGAGGTAACTCATCAGGGATCAAAATGTTCACTATGTAATAAACAATTTTATTACATACCTATTCTTCTTACTATAGTGATAAAGACGTTTACAAGTATCACACATATATTTATGTGCAATCTGGATCAGAACTTGTAAATGGGGAATTCCCTTTTTATTTTTACTGGAGTTAGCTCCTTTTTATTAAACGTTTATTTTTATTAAAAGCGTAAAGGGTCATGTCAGATTTACAAATTACATGACATCGTATTTAAAACATTACATAAGATTGCCTCAGAGTGATTAATATATTTAAGAAAGTGTAGCTATGACGTTAATTAAAAAACATTTTTGTAAAAAATAAAAGAAGGTATGTAATAAATACAAAACTTCACATACGTTGTTTTCGCTTCCTATTTATTGCACTTGTTTGTTTTGCACAAGAACATATCACTCGACTGCTATGCGGTCTCATGTTATATATTCTTGCGCAAAATAAACTTGTGCAATAAATAGGAAGCGAAAACAACATATGTTAAGTTCTGTATTTATCTCATTAGCATACACTCCACAAATACAGAGTTAATTCATCAGGGATTGAGGTTTTCACTGTTTAATAAACAATTATCTCATTAGCTTATACTCCAGTGGTACAGAGGTAATAATCAGGAATCAAAGTGTTCACTGTTTAATGTTCAATAAACAATTATCTCATTAACATATACCCCAGCGGTACAGAGATAATACACAGGAATCGAAGTTTTCATTGTTTAATTTGCCATTATGTCATTTGTGTGTATTACACCAATACAGAGATCATTCTTTAGGAATTGAAAATGTTAGTTTAATTTGCCATTATGTCATTTGTGTGTATTACACCAATACAGAGATAATTCTTTAGGAATTGAAAATGTTAGTTTAATTTGCCATTATGTCATTTGTGTGTATTACACCAATACAGAGATAATTCTTTAGGAATTGAAAATGTTAGTTTAATATGCCATTATTTCATTATCATGTACTCATCAGTACACAGGTCAAGTTGTAACTGTTTAATATGACATTATCTTATTAGCATTTATTATCCACATGGTTCAACATAACCGAGTTAATAATCATACGAAGCACAAATGTAATAACAAGTGTAATGACGTAATTTTGGGAAGCAACGTCATAACATGACGTTGCTTTTACAGTCCTAGCTCAGACTGGGAATTTGAAATATGACGTCATTTCGTCGTCTCCTTCTAGTTGTGGCTAAAACATTTTGAGTTGGGTCTTGTTGTTCATAAAAAAAAAATGTAATAATAATATGGATAATAAAGAAATTATTACACTCGCATGTGAGTCGTACTGATTTTACAAAACTTGTCAGGATTCATGTATTACCCTCGCTCTCGCTCGTGCAATACAAAAATGCTGACACTCGTTTCGTAGAATCAGTATGACTCACAAGCTCGTATAATAATCTCTGTAATCTCTAGGGATGAAAATTGTAAGTGTTTAATGAATGAATGAATGTTTAACGACACCCCAGCACGAAAAATACATCGGCTATTGGGTGTCAAACTATGGTAATGTAAATAAATAAAGTGATGTTCAACATCAATATAAAAATTCAAGGTTTAAACAAAAACAGTGTAAAGAACTGTGCAAAAATACAAATACAAATATCACAGAATTTTACGGACACCGAATTTTACTCTAAACTTCAATTTGTGCTGTATTGGCCATTCTCAAAGAGAATGTTACACCCCTGCACCACGGTGAGGTTACAGCACGCGCAGGGGTGTAAGTGTTTAATATGTCTTTATATTGTTAACATATTCTCCACTAGTGAAATGGTAATTCATCAGGGCTAGAAATTTTCATTGTTTAGTTATACTCACTTTAATTAAATATTTGGGTCATTTCAGAATGCATCTAATAAACATACACTTCAAATTATGCAGAGATAATTAAGTAGGGCTTGAACATTTCAATTTTACCTGCTGTACTCAAAGTAGTTACATATTACAAAATTGCAGAAACCCTGTTATTTTCTAACAAGTTATCAATGGTTACATGAAATTTTGTGAGTGCCAGAGCTAGCCCTGACTATTATTGTGTTTTGTGATTTGTATTAAAATATGGTTTACAGTATGGTGAGATAAGACTACAGATTCAACCAGGATTAAACCATGAGTTTTGTTTTTCAGTTTGTGTCGGACGATTGACGACAGACTGAAAACACTGCTTGAGGACAACGAGGGTTACATACAACCCCCGGAGAAGGGAGACAACCCCGATATGACCAACCCGTTTAACCGATTCGGAGATGCTGCAACAATCCTCGCCTTTGTACAGACATCTTGTGGGAAGTGCATTCAGGAGTTAGTATTTTCATTAGCTAATAGTATCAATTACACCCAATATTTACACACATAAATGCTTACGTTGGATCAGTTGCTAGTATTATAACAAAATATTCAGATTTTAAAGTTTTATATATTTGTGCTGAAGCCTGCTCTAATGTTCACCTTTATTAAATGGCCAATTATCTAAAAACCTTTGTCTTCATATCTGTCTTAATATAGCAAATTCCTAAATCTATTTTATTAATTAAATTGCCAAACTGCTTATTCAAATATCAAATAAATACAGTTGTTTAAACAGCCCTGATTTTGTTGTATTTTGTTTGGATAAATGAAACTTGAATATTATTTTTGCTTGATTTTGTTTTCTTTCTCATCAGAGTCCTCAACCACTTGAACGAACAACTGAAACTTTGGCAGAAATCCCTGACAGCAATTCCCGATCCTATTACGAACATCATCACCAAGAACAAGTATGCTATCTAGTACAATTTAAGAGAATTTCTCAAACTTCCTGACTGCTAATAAATGTCTAGTATAATTTAAGACAATCTCTTAAAGGGACACACCCTAGTTACGTGTATTTGTTAACCATTACGGCGTTGTTTTTCGCTATTAAACCCCATTTTTCACAAATAAAATTGCACTTTACTTACATTTTATTATTTAGAATACACATTTCCATTCACCTGAAGTGCTTTTTGGTAATCCTGATGTTTGTAAAACCACGAAATGCATTTTTTGCATTTTTTCACAAGACGTGTTGTCGAGAAAAAAACGTTAAGCAAGCGAGGTCCAATCTATTTTAGAGGGGATATTTCCATTTCAATGTCACAGACGTTGGTATATCACGTGACCGTTATCATTTTGGTTCGGTTTGTTTTCTCGTGCACGGTTCGCGCAATCAACATCCGATTTGTTGTTGTTCATATGTGAGATTTTTCTTCACAGTTCGTGAACATTTTCAGTAACAATAAAGTTCAGACAAGTGAGTGTCTCAATACAAAACGTTACAAACCCTTAAAACCAATAATTTTGCTAAGTCTTAAGATATCTGGAGAGGGGATACAACCAGGACAGAACAGTTGGAACAAGTCCAGGAGAGGTGAAACGAACGCACCCCAAGTCTGTGAAATTTGTCGTGACGTAGGCATTGTTGTGCTTCGAGCGACATCTACCGGTGACATCAGAATACTAACTTTCAAAATTATTTCAAGCAATTGGGACATGGGGATTCCCATGGTATTTATCGATATAAAACCTGCTTTTTCACTCCATTTGATAAAAACGTGATCTAAGTGTGTTACAGGTTTGTAGATTAACCAAATTATAATTTATTTTCGCTGGATGGAACTAGGGTGTGCGGCTTTAATACAATCTCTCAAACTTCCTGACTCAGTTATGAATGTTTATAATTTAAGACAATCTATTAAACTTCCCGATCCTAAATATGAACATTATCACTAACAACAGGTACAATGTTGATTAGAATTTAAGACAATCTCTCAAACTTCATGATAATTTTTCAAACATTATAACAAAGAAAAAAATAGTATGCATCTAGTAGAGTTTAACACAAGCTCTTAAAATGTTTTTGTTCACTGATCTTTATTAATCCATTTTAATTAGCTTTTATAATTAACATTTGACATGTTTCAGTAAGAGATTTTTTGGTAGACATTTCAGTCCTGTAAAAACTACATATCATTTATGAAAAAAGGTACTTGTCACAAAAAGATATCTTTATTAGATTTTTTAAAGTTACTTTGTATCAGACATTGGTATAAACATTGGTGTTAGGAAGACATGACAATGAATGTTGCACATTGTAGGATTTTACTGGTGGCTCGGCTGTGTTACGCAATACCTGAACTGGTGCCTCGATTACAGCAGTGCATTCTGGGACCTACTGAATGGAAGAAACAAGAAGCCATGAGGTTAGCACATGTACATGATTTGCAGGACTCACAATGGAAAATACTTTTAGAAATTTGAAATATTTTCTCAAAAACATTAATAAAAAGTAATTTTTAATTTTTTTATTAGCCACATACATTTTTGGGGGGTCCTGTCTGTATGAATATCAGCTATTGTTAGTCCCCTTTTGGTCCAACTTGTGGGGACTATAGGTTTCATCTCCGTCCTTCTGGCTGTCCATCAGTCTTGTTTGTCTCACATACAGTTTTCAGGAAGTTTTTTCCACAATGCCTTGATATATTGAACTGAAATTTTGTATATATCTTTATCATGTACTGTTACTGATCAAGTTGAATTTTCATGGTATTTTACCTGTTTTGACAGTTATGGCCTTTGAACTTAGTAGATATGAAAGTGTGTTTTTCTGACTTTCTTTTTGCAATGTCTCAAGATATTGAGCTGAAATTTTGTGTATAGCTTTATCATGTTCTGTTACACATTAAATTGAAATTTCATAAGAATTTACCCATTTTTCACAGAGTTATAGCCCGTGAGTTTAGGAGATAACAAAAATGTTGACATGTATTGCTTTAGCAGTACTCTCAGAAAGCTTGTTTAATTTGGCTGCTGAATTGTTGTACAGCCCTGTAGGAATCGGGGTGGCCGAGGGGGCAAGTGCCCCTCCACTTGTGAGCCTTTAAACATTTTTTTTTTATATTTTACACGTTAATGTTTGCCATTGTAACCAAAATCTGATATAGAGTTTGTACCCGATCCGTCAGTGCCCCCCCCCCCCCCCCCACACTCCCAAAGTCGTTCCTACTGTTGTAGGTGGTTTTGCAGAGATGAAAGTTTTTCAGATTTATCCAAAATTCTATATTTTTAATGATCTAGGTTTTCAGCTGTTTGTCCAGAAATATTCATATTCTCAAAGTCCAAAACTGTACGATATCGTTTCAATGAATGCTTGGCATCCATTCTGAATGGGTGCCGCCACTTTAGACCATTGTGCAGCCCTAACCATAGGGCTAATCTCGGTACCCAACTACCAGTATTAAAAATTTTTGTATTTGTTTTGTGATCTACTTTCATCTGTGGTTTGGGTATTTATGCATGTAAAAAGAACATTGAAAAAAAGAAGTTTATTTCATTTTCAGCAAAAAGACGAGAAACCCTTCGAAATCGGTTGCATGTCAAGAATGGATTGCTATAAAAACAAAACTGGATCATTTTAAGCACCAGGCATTCAGGTTTGTATGCATATCAAAAAGTAGTGCTTGCCAGATATAGTAACAAAAGTTTGTGAATTATTATAACTAAAGAAAATAACTAAACCATTCTCTGATTTTAAGTTGTATATTTGTATTAAGAGACATGATGTGACTTCAAGATCACTGCAGATAAATACATCCTTGCTACTTTTAAGATGTGGTTGAAATCCATTGTCGATTTGCATCAACTCATCAACTTTTCAGTATGTTCTGAAGGGGTGGGACGCATCCCAGTGGTGAAGTGCTCGCTTGATGCATGTTTGGTCTTGAATCGATCCATGTCGGTTGGTCCATTGGGCCATTTCTCATTCCAGATAGTGCACCACGACTGGTATATCAATGGCTGTGGTATGTGCTACCCTGTCTATGAGATGGTGCATATAAAACATCCCTTGCTACTAATTGAAAATGTAGTGGGTTTCCTTTCTAAGACTATATGTAAAAAATTACTAAATATTTGACATCCAATAGCCGATGATTAATAAATCAGTGTGCTCTAGTGGTGTTGTTAAACAAAGAAAAAAAGGGGAAAACAAATTTTGCCTGAAAAAACCCCTATGTGTAACAAAATGCTACAAAATTGACATCTAATAACCTATAGGTTTCAAACAATTTATCAGGCTGACAACTTATACATGTAAGTGTAACTTATATTTGAACAAAACAGTGGATCAAAGTATTTGTGCTGTTGTTACATCAGGCCCTGTGCTTATAAATCTTTTGAGGTACAGGGCCCATATTTTTGAAGCTATCTTAGCACTGCGATATCGTAAAACCATTGTATGCTATGGCGTTTGTTATAGTGAAGTCTTAGCTTGAAAATATGTGGCCCGACTCAAGTCTTTAATAAGGTTTTAAGACTTTAAACATCATGGCTATGTCATGCAAATTGCTTATATATGTATATGATGCCATTGAAGATTTGTTTGTTTGTTTTGTTCAACGACACCACTAGAGAACATTGATTAATCGATCATCGGCTATTGGATGTCAAACATTTGTTAATTCTGACTCGTAGTTATTAGAGGAAACCAGCTACATTTTTCCTAATGCAGCAAGGGATCTTTTATAGGCACTTTCCCACAGACAGGAAAGCACATACCACAGCCTTTAACCATTTGTGGTGCACTGGTTGGAATGAGAATTAAAGATTTGAGTCAAGACACTAATGTTTTATAAGCACAGGCCCAGGTCTGCTTGTGAAGTTGGTATTTAATGTAAACTGTTTCTTCTTCAGGGTTTGGGTCAATCAGTCTGCTATGGAGATGATTAAAGATTTTTCTCAGTGTGTTCAAGCTGACAAATGTCAAGGAGTTCTTGCATCATGTACAGTATGTATCCAACACCGTTAATAGAAATTGTTTCAGCTTTTCTTTCCTCGCAGTTGGTCATGATTGAATAACTAGTGTGGTGTGTGTGTGTGTGTGTGTGTGTGTGTGTGTGTGTGTGTGTGTGTGTGTGTGTGTGTGTGATTAAATAGGCATTTCCTTCTTTCTTTAACACTCTAGAGTAAATATCACAACCATATAATTAAAAATTAATTAAATTCATTTGAATTTATACAGTATGTAACACCATCTCTTGATGATGCATTTATATAGGCTTATCGCCAATTTGCCAATCCACTTCATTTATTTGAATAAATATCATGGCATGCATGGCATGTTTAAGAGAAAACAAAATTGTGTTACGTAACGCTGTTCAATACCCCCCCCCCCCCCCCCTTGTAACGCCACATAACGCTTGGACTTACACCCCCCACCCCCTAAGCTTTACGTAATATTTGAATGGCGCCTAATGTGTTCATAAAATGTTATAAGTAGACTAGTGGGATACCGTTAGGTATTAATTGAGATTTTCACAGAAGATTACATTTCTGAATTACAGAGATGGGATGAAGTGGAAATCAAAGAAGAAGGCGATGAAGGGAAAACTCACAGTTCCAAGATTTGTGTCCCAATGCAGGTCAGTTTTCCAGGTTATCGTTAATACTATAAATGTGCAAGTTCTCCTGTTTATCTTTTTATTATCTACATGGTTACAATAAACTGTTAATTGATTATTGTATTTTTAATGGTTATCCAGGCTGTAAATTGAGTATGATTCAGTGCTTCTGTGAATCTAGATTTTGAGTTGGAAGTGTATGATATTCCAAAAGATCTATATTAAATCATAATTAAATTAAAAAATATATACTGTAAATCATGAAATTAATGCGTCATGATATTATTGCGTCCGTACATGAGTGAACAAAAATGCGTATTTTTATTAATGCGTCGGGCAAAAGTCCACATCACATAAAAACCACAGTTGTGTTCTTATTATATTGTTTGTTTGGGCTTCATCTTTCATGTTAAAAGAAGTCAGTAGTTGTTTTGACAGCTACTACATAATCTGAAGCTAATCGCATGGTGGGTCAACCAGGAAGCCCTAATTACTTAAAGTAGTGTAATTAGTATAACTACACCTTATTGTTAAGGGCATGCCTCGCACTTTTGTGTGGTGATTGCTTCTAATTAATCCACCAGTAGGAATAAAAGGTAAATGGGTCGCTATTGCAGGGAACAATATTTCACGCGAACGCAGACGTATTATTCTAACAAATGTTTTAGACTGATTTTATACACTTGATGTGCAGCACAGGAATAGACGTTAACAAATGGAATATATTGCAACAGTGACAACTTGCGACCAGTCTAACTTAAAATGCCATGTATAGAGTCGAGCCAAATGGTTTGAAGAAATATGCACGGATTGTTGGTTGCGGTTATATAATTTTCTACTGTTTCATTTTTAAAGGAATATATTTAGTAATAAAATTTGTTGATGATAATTTTACAAATGTTCAAAACAGTTTAAATGTATACAGTAATCCAGAAGTGTAAGAAAATTTGAAAAATACTCACATCGCAAAATGAACTTTTTAAAAACAAAACATTTGGAACATCACTGTATTATATAACTGCTATGATATTCCAGGAAAGTGAAAATAGAATGGCAACATCGAAACGAAAGAAAGATTCTTGAAGTATTCACAAAACGACATTTAACAAAAATTGTTTTTGTATTTTGTTTCATCTTTATATTATAAAAGTTTAGAAGTATTATAGTAAAATCCTGCACATTTTTTGTATTGGGAATGAGACTAAACAAAATGCGTCAAGTTATTATTGCGTTGATGTGTTCGCCGCATTTTTCGCATTAATTACTTGCTCGCATTAATTTCATGATTTACAGTATATACATGTATATCGAAATTTAATACCAATAGACTAAGCTTGCAGTTTGTAATTGATATCACCAACATTTCTCTCATATTGCAACAATCAATTTGTATAGAATAAATAACTAAATGACTGCCAGTAACATGGTTGACTTCCTAACCCTGTGGATGAGGGTTTTGATGGCAGGCACTCTTTGCTGATACTGTCAAATTAAAACACAAGCAAATATCAATGTGTAGTCATACAAAATTAACACAACTGAGATTTGCTTCTTTGCAGGTTATATTTATTTTGGTCTGGTATTTAAAAACAAACAAAAACAGCAGACCATATTTCACTTCTTATTTCCAGCTCTGTATTTGGTGCAATAGTTAATCGGAACCATGTGCATTTAATACATTTGTTGTATTTTCAGGCCTCCTGGTACGTGCAGGTGATGATCTGTGGAATGTGTCAAGATTTGAACAGAGTTGGTGGTCAGGCTCTCCCACGGTGAGTGTTTGAAGTATGTTGTTCATGAGTAGATGGTCTGCTATTTGTCAAGATTTGAACAGAGTTGGTGGTCAGGCTCTCCCACGGTGAGTGAAGTATGTTGTTCATGTGTTCAATATTATGGAAATGTTTACGAGGATACAAACTTTACCCTAGTGAGGTATTAATGCCAGCATTTGCTTATATAATAAAGCATTTTTTTAATAATAATACTCTATTCAAAATCAATATTTGTTTTACAGTGGGAAGGTGAGGTACATGTATATATATTTGAAAAACAAAAAAAACTGAAAATTTGTGTAAACCATTTCAGGGATTCAAAAAATTTCAAAAAATTTACTTGCTACAGGGCAAGTGCCAATCAGATAGTTACTTGACCAATAAATTTTCCCACTTGCCCATACTTTTTAAGGTAACCGACTGTGTTACTTCTATTTAATTTAAAACGGTGCTTAATAATGTAATAATATTGAAAGTAATTGGTTTTATTGCACAAATAAAAGATTTTTGCCAATAGGTTACAACACTTATTCAGGAAGTACTAAATGTATATGTCTGTCCAGTAGTATCCACTGTCTTCTCTATTTGTTGATTTGAACTTTATTTTTTAAATAGTGTCCATTTGTTGATTTAAAATTTGTTATTTGTTTGATAGTGTCCACTAGTTCATCTCAATATAATTATTGTGTTGATCTAGGTCTTAGTGGCCGTTGATGTGGCGAGATCCCTTTCCACTTGTGAGCCATTTTTTTACGGCTGGCATTGGTTGAAAAATGTTTATGGATTTTGGCCTTGTGTCATTATTGTGAATATATTATTTAACATTCTCTGCCCCAAAACACTTCTCTGGGATGTTTTTACCCAGTTCATAGCTGAGAAAAAGTCTCTCACAAACAGCCGTGGCTGGGCTCAAAGTAAACACGAGCTCTGTTAATGTTTTTAAATAGTGCATGATTGGTAAACAACAGAAGGGGACATCGATTGCAGCCTTGTATTTTTAATTTATTGAGCATAATTTATTTGTTAAAAACTATTAATAAAGCAGAATTTTTTTATATATTCATGTATGCTTAGAGGGCATCGCACCATCATGATTATGACGTAGGGCTAATGAAATCTAACTTGTCATGATTATGACGTAGGGCTAATGAAATCGAACTTCATCTTACCTGTTTATTTTACACGGACGTAGATTTACATTTGCAAAGTACTGAAAAACATTAAGTATGTTCTGCTACAAGGTTCATGATTCTAAACTAAAATATATCTTGCAACGTTTATAAGGATACAGTTCATAATATGTATATGCTTTGTTCAAGTGGAATCGGAAATTATAAACATGCTTTACACCCCCGTTCATTTGCAAAGAGTAGATTCCAGAGTCCACTGCGTTAACGTCTTAATATAATTTGAATATGACAATTTTTGCAAGGATTAAACATTTTGATTGCATTCACAAGGCCTGTATATTTTATTTTTAATACACCTGCGAAGTCACATTATTGCATCAACGCTCCATTATTTTTCAGTAATGGAGAGATGAAACCCTACTTAATTAACCCACTAAAATCATTGGTGTTAATTTCCATACTAACATATATTCACATAAAATTATTACTCAGTGGTGTATTTTAAGTAGGGGAATATCCTCGTAACTCTCCATTCCTGAAAAATAATGGGACTCGTCTCCATTATTTTTCAGGAATGGAGAGTTACGAGGACATTCCCCTATACATAAGCTGTAAAGTGTATTGGATGCTATTTCCAAGTTTGTAGATCATCGAACCGATTACTTGTACGAATTCAGTCAAACGTTCAGTGGCGGAAATTACCGATCTTAGTCGATAGTAAAAGGAGAATAACTCTAAAGTTGTTATTGAACTTTTCAACACATTGTTTTCCGTTTTGGTGTTAACGTATTGGCAAGAGTTCCAATCGTTCCTACATTTAGGGTTAGGGTTAGTTCTCCTTAGAGCTATGTAAATGCTCGAACGATCGGAACTCTTTCCAAAGGTTTTACCGAGATTTGTAACAAAATTTTAAAATAAAAACAGTTTTAGGTGTTAATTAGTCACTTGTCATCGGGCATATGCAGTTAACATAATTACTTGCCCGACATGAAAATTACACTTGGCACGGGTGTTGGGCGATGGGATTTTTGAATTCCTGCATTTATGGGTTACACAAAACAAATTGAGATAACCCATTTCATTTTAGCATCACTTGTCATAACCATGTACATGTAAGTGATGTCCTAAATTTAATGCGCAGATGAAAAATGGATTACAGAAAACTGGACTGGCGTGATTGATGCGCAACTGAAGTGATAATTTTCCCAAGTTTTTTAGTGTTCTGTCTCTCACCTAGAACTTAATTTATAGCTCATGAAAATATTGATACTTGTGACCGGCCTCTTAGAAATTAATTATCCATGAAATCAGGCATTTAGATTGCACCAAAGTCTAGTCGATAAAAGTTTTGCCCAAAATATGTGTGCCAAAAATAATTACGACTAAGTGAAGTACAAACATATTGACCTCAAAATATTGCAGCATAAAACAAGTCAAATGTTGAGTTTTAATTAGCTTAAAATAACTTGAAATACATTTTTGAATATCCACGACTCTTCAACATCTGTTAATAGCATTATTGTATTAGAAGGATCTTGCTGCTTTCAGAACAGACAACAAAACCTATTGCGCCCAAATTAGTGAGCCCTGGGCCCCATTTTACGAAGCGCTGTTGGCGCTAAGATCACTTTAAGGGCATAAGGTAGCTATGCACTTAAGGTGATCTTAGTGCTAAGATCACTTCGTGAAACAGGGCCCAGGACATGAAAGTTGTTTGATGCTATTTTTCCTTCCATGTTTGTGCAGGTCTGTGATCCATGAACTGGTCCAGCAGGTGACCGATGGTGTTCTCTCCGTCTACCAACAGCTGGTGAAGGATGCGAAGACGAAGAAGAAGTCGAGACGGGGCGGTCTGCTCCTCACCCAGCACCAGGCGCTGCAGCACATCTTCAACTTCAGGTTCATCCTGCAAACCATTCCCAGGAAGGACGAGAATGAGGTAGGTCTTAATATATGAAGGGTCCACAGGAATAACCTGTGATGTCACATGTTTGGTAAGGTGATCATTTGGATTTTAAACTCTGCAATCGTGGAATATTTGTACCTAAGAAAGCATAATTTACCAACAACTTTTAATATCCTACCATAATTATAGGTTTTTAATTTAGTGTATCATTGTGACCGTGACAAAATAAGACCTAAATACTCCAATCAGAAGAGGAGATGTAATGTTTTGACCCAAGGACCTCGGGTTATGCTCTACCGACATAGCTAGATCCCGTCCAAGCTCTTACCAAATAGACAGCATGGGTCATAGGATCGATGCACTTTGTAGACTTTAGTTCTCTTTATGTTTTCCCTGTCCCAGCCAGTGTGCTACATCTACTTCCAAAGCTGTAGTATGTACTGTTGTGACTATACAATAATGCATATAAAAGATCCCTTGCTGGTTTTGTTTGGTGAATAGCATATGTAGAAGCAGCAGGTTTCCTCTCTCTCTCTCTCAACCAAGTGTAGAAATAATAAGATACAATGTATTGTTAAACAAATATTCCATTCCTTTGTCAAAAATGTGTCAAATTGCAGTTCTCTCCCTTAGATCTGCTTTGGAAAATATTTAAAATATTTCGTTTACGTTTTTATTAATATTAACTTTTGTCTGTGTTTTGTTTGCAGACTAACAAGGCGTACCACAAGAAGGCTCACACTGTGTGTGAAGCACTCGATCAGTTTGTAGATCCGTTTGATCTCGACGTCTTCTCTCCATACATACAGTCCAACCTTCTAAAACAGGTGCAGCGCAACTCGGTAAGGTTCTCAGTTTATATCACAAATGTTTAGAGTCACAATATTTTGTATCTTGAATATATCAGGTGATATTTTAGGTTATGTATCAGGTAATATTTAAGGGATATTTTAGGTCATACATCAGGTGATATATTTGGAATATAAAAGGTAATCTTTTAGGGAATAAATTATGTGATTTTTGGTCATAACATCAGGTGAAGTTGTGGGAAAAGACTGTGTATCAGGTAATATTTTAGGGAATATATTAAGTGAAATATTATGAATGAATGAATGAATGAATGAATGAATGAATGTTTAACGACACCCAAGCACAAAATACACATCGGCTATCTGGAATAATAATTTAGGCAATCTTTTTTTTTTTTTCAACATATAGTTTATGTAATATTTTGTGATTTTCTTTTTATTCCTGTAGGAACAATATAGGTGTGTGGAGGTGGGGGGGGCATAATCTCTGGTGAGGGGAACAGTCTTAAGTAGAGGGGGGTCAGGGCACAAGCCAGATTTTAATGTTTATTTATATAGAGTAGAATAAAAATAGAATATTATCGTCCACAAGTATGGGATCTCGGGCCTCCCCCCCCCCCCCCCCCCCCCAGACCCCCTGTTCCTACTAGCCTGTTTATGAAATATGTGTGATATTTTAGTAATGTTTTGTGTTATTTTAAGGAAATATTTGTTAATATTTGTGGTATTATTGTTGCTATTGCAGGTAATATTTGGTGTTGTGGCATCACTGGACAAACAGGCTCTTCTGCTGGGAGGTCGAGGAGTTCCGACGGGCCACCAGGAACAGCACAACATTCTTCCTCTGACAACCTGTCCAAACCGCTTCCCACTGCTTCCGCTCAGCACGCAACAAAACCGGTTGTCCATAACGTCGGCTGTTCTCTCACAGACCATGTCAAGGGTAATATTTCAGTAAATTTAATAAGAATTTAAAAAAAAAAAAAAAAAAAAAAATATATATAGAAAAAGGTGACCAGATACAATATTTTCTTGAAACAATCAAATGCACTAATAAATAATGTAATCATCAAAAAAAAATATCCAGTAGCAATTTTGCATTAAAAAAATGTGTGCATTATGAATGTGAAAGCTTCATGTACTTTTCAGTTTATTATTATTGTAAAGAGACGTATATGAAGCCACAATGATGGTGCCAGAATATCAACCATAACGAGTTCCTCAATATTTCAGGGCCTGGATGTTGGGAGTGCGTCTCTGACTCAGGCTGTGGAGGCGGTGCTGCCCAAGTCATCGTCACAAGCAGATCTCAGCAGTTCGCTGTATGACAAGCTCGGCTCCATGGGTTCCAGCTGGTTCTCAAAGCTACAGAATAAATAAAACACCCGCCTTTCAGGTGAGTTACAAACTGGCTGGGAAATCACATCCTTCTCATACATGACCTGACCTCTGACCAATGACTCTTACCTCCTAGTCTCATTGGCTGGTCCGGACATCCCAACAGCCAGTGGAATCACTACAACCTTCCATTCTTACTTCATTTTGTCCAAGACATGGGCTAATGGTTTAAAAAGAATAAATAATATTGTTTATCATCATCATCATCATCATCATCATCATCATTGTTATTGTAATCATCATCACAATGATATCTATAAAGGGCACTTAATAAATATCATGTCTGTTTATAAAAAGGATATTGTGTGTGGCCTTTATATACAGGTTTATAAGCAGCTCGCCTAAAGATCAATCCCTGTCAGGTGGCTCATTTGGCTATTTCTTGTTTCAGCCAGTGCTATGGTATGTGCTATCCTGTCTGTGGGATAATGCACATTAAAAGACCCCTTGCTACTAACTGAACAAAACTAGCCTGTGATCTGGCAGCAGCAGGTTTTCTCTCACAATATCTCAAGGAACATTTTGTTCAGTATCCTGTCGGGATTTGCTACGAATGTTTCAGTGATTGCTACACAATTTTCAAACATTAAACAGTGATTGCTAATCAATGTTCAATTGACTAAAAATATTGCTAATCAAGATTTTGGAAACAAAATGTTCCCTGTATCAAATCATCCAATAGTATTGTTCGTTAGACCAATGCATGATAATTTCTCATTCAGAAATTATGATTTTTATTTTCCCCGTCATGAGTGCCTGTTGGGGTAATAATCATATTTAGTTACAGTTTAAAATATACTGAGATGTTAGTAAACATTTCTACAGGCCTCTGGGAATTGAAAATTTGCTTGAGCGATTTATGGGTTTCACAAGACCAGATACAGGCAACCCATTTTGTTTTTATGTAACCCATAATCACCATGTAAATGATGTCATAAATTCAGTGCGCAAACAAAAAATGGGTTACGCAAAACTTTACTTACACGAGCGACGCACGAACGAAACTATCGCTCTCGCAATTTTCAGAGACCTGAACGATAGTCTGGTTAACTGTATCATGTGTATGAAATAACGTTACCTAAATCATTAAAGTTTGGACATTAATTAATGACAAATTGGCTTTTGGATATCCAATGTTTAATAATTCTGATATGTAATGTAAGTTTCAGAGGAAACCTATTACATTTTTCTCCTTTATATGCACTTTGCAACAGACATAACAGCACAAACCTTTGATATACCAGTTATTATGTACTGGTTAGAACAGGGAAAAATGTAAATGGATCCACCGAAGGGGTTTGATCCTTTGACCCAAGAACATAAAGCAATCACTATACAGACTGAGCCAAATATTGATCCTATGTAATTAATACAGAAAATGAAGAAAATGAAAACAAGATCTGTTTTCTTTCAAGTAGGATAACTCTGAGGGTTTTTTGCTCTCACCCATGATGTATTTGTGTGAAGAAATATTTCTGGCTCATGATGCTGGGAGTTGATGTCTCAGACAGCTGGATGAATACTTTGAGATAACAATATGCTTTGAACAAGCCCAGCATACACACTTTCTTATTGGAAAAACAGAAAACTGTTTAGTCGTATCACACGCACAAACACAAACACAGGAGCACAGGTTTTGTCTTATCTGATAGGTGAGGTTTTTTGCTTTGTTGCAGCATTCTTGAATCTCAACATCTGTGGTACCATTTTAATTTTTTATTATTTTTTTTTTTACTACTGTACTTCAGTTATTGATAAACCAACCTCCACTGAGGGGATTCAAACCAGATGTTTATGGGTTCCCCCATTGTGAAAGTCCAGTACTCTGCTGACTGAGCTAATGGGGAAATTCCCACTAGCTACTGTCAGTAGGAAAAGTTAGGGAAACCAATGAGATACATGGTAGCAAACATTTAACCTCCCTCAACATAGCAGAAGTATGTGCTTTAAACATTAAGCCTTTACCCTGAATAGATCCCCGTTGGTGGGCTCATTGGGCTATTTCTTGTTCCAGTCAGTGCTTCACGACTGGTATATCAAAGGCCATAAAAAAATGTTGTCCTGTCTGTGGGATGGTGCATATAAAAGATCCCTTGCTACTAACGGGAAATGTAGCAGGTTTCCTCTCTATGACTGTGTCAGAATTATCAAATGTTTCACATCCAATAGCCGATGATTAAAGGGACAGATCCTAGTTTTTAAACATATTTTTCACCTAGATCCTAGTTTCAACCTGTAAAAATGGACACTAAGTTTGGTTAATTTACAAACCTGTAACAAATTTGGATACATCAGAGTGAAACAAGAGTCTGTGATATTGAAATACCCTTATAAACAGACTAAAACGCGACTTCATCACCATTACTTCTTGGACGCACGTACATTTTTTAAAATATGAAAAATGCATTTTGTGGTATCAGAAACACCAAGATGACCAGAAACACTTCGGTTGTACGGAAATGGATAATCTAAACAATAAAATATGGTAATGTTTGATTTCAGTGCTCATAAACGGCTCTAATAGTAAACACTAGGGTGTCCCTTTAATAAATCAATGTGCTCTAGTGGTGCCATTAAAAAACAAGGACTTTCTTTTAAAAATCCTCAATTACCTAGTCATAGGAGGGACTGCCACCTGTCTCTCTTATTCCCACTGTCTCATACTCCTAATACTCGATTCCCTAGTCATAGGAGGGACTGCCACCTGTCTCTCTTATTCCCACTGTCTTACGATACTTCTTTGTAATATTTTATCACTGACCTTTCGTAAATAAACTTTTTTTATTTATCTTGCAGTGTGGTGATACTGTGGTGTTTGGGTGTCTGTCAAATCTCAGAAGATTGTCTGTTTGGCAAAAATTACAGACTGTATTTAAATAAAAGTTTATGGGTTCAGTTTAGGGAAGAGAAATATTTAAAGCTGCTATCTCTCTACACAATATAACATCATTTACAAATGCAAAATACTAATATTTCAATATTTTAGTAATTACTGAATCTAATCTGCAATGAAACAAAGAAAAAAGAAAAAGAAAAAAACATTTCCAAGGAGTATGATTTTCCCATTCCTAAACGTTTTACAGAGTGTGACTTTTCTCTCTCCTGGTTTTTGTCAAAGACAAAAGTCTAAATGCAGTTATTGTAATCAAAATCATTCCTCTACACTACGCAGCAAGTTGGAGAGATGGCCGTAGTCATGAATTGCAGAAAACTATCATAGATGGACGACATAAAAGACATTATTTTTAGATGTTCTTAGTCACAGATTGAGAATACTTTGTGGGCTATGAAATTCACGGTATTTATATATTTTAATGTGGTTTCTTTATATAATAAGTAATATATTAAAACTTGTGTTTGTTTTATATTAGTAAAATGCTTTCCCAATGACAGCAACAAAGAATGAATGAAGGCACTTACCCATAGGCAGGAGGCAGGAGCACTCGCACGAGGTTCTTGTGTCGCAGGATCGAACCACTTCAGTGTATCCATTTAACTGATTGGGTTTTTTCTCATTCCAACCAGTGCTCCACAACTGATCAAAGGCTGTGGTATGTGCTTTCCTGTCTGTGGGAAAGTGCATATAATGATCCCTCGCTGCATTAGGAAAAATGTAGCGGGTTTCCTCTGATGACGAGTCAGAATGACCAAATGTTTGACATCCAATAGCAGATGATTAATTAATCAATGTGCTCTAGTGGTGTTGTAAAACAAAACAAACTATTTACTGATAGGCAAGGCAGTATATACTATGGCCTTTAGTGTACCAGCCATGGAACACTTGTTGGGATTGGGGGGGGGGGGGGAGACTAGTCCATCTACCACTGATCTATATCCCACTCCAGACTAGATCACACTTGTTGGGGTGGGGGTGGGGGGAACTTGTCCATCTACCACTGATCTATATCCCACTCCAGACTAGAGATCACATTTGTTGGGATGGGGGTGGGGGTGGGGGGAACTAGTCCATCTACCACTGATCTATATCCCACTCCAGACTAGAGATCACATTTGTTGGGATGGGGGTGGGGGTGGGGGGAACTAGTCCATCTACCACTGATCTATATCCCACTCCAGACTAGAGATCACATTTGTTGGGATGGGGGTGGGGGTGGGGGGAACTAGTCCATCTACCACTGATCTATATCCCACTCCAGACTAGATCACACTTATTGGGATGGAGTGGGGGTGGGGTTGGGGGAACTAGTCCATCTACCACTGATCTATATCCCACTCCAGACTAGATCACACTTGTTGGGATGGAGTGGGGGAACTAAAGTAGCGTCGGAAATAGAATAAAACTGATTTTCGTCGATTATGTCTTTCATATTAAACTGACAGGTAAATATTTTGTAAATATCTATTCAATGATACTCTACCTAATTTAGCATTTACTTGTTTGGGTTTTCATTGATGTACAAGGTGGTGTTTACTCTTGAAATTAAAAGAAAAATGTCAGTAAACAGGTGATTTGTGTACTTTATTGGAACAGACTATAACAAATTTTGATCGACATGTGTCAGTTTCATTTATCTTTAAACAAACTTTTAATTTAAAACTGCAAGTTAACTGAGTATTTTGAATTGCAGAATAAGTTATTAATTATGATCAGCATATTTAGGGAATATAAATTCAATATAAGTACATTAGAAATTTACACAGTCTTGCAACCACTTAAGGATACTATATCATAGTTATATGTGAGCATCTGTTTGTGATAAAGATTCTCCAATAAAAATGTATTTTCTACTAGTAGATAAAATAATATTGTTAGAATAATTTTTGGGCATATTGTTGAAGGTGTAGTCTTTAAATTTTAAAGCAAAATTTAATTTAATTTTTTTTATTTGCAATACCTGTGATTATGTAACCTGGAGATAGCACCTTTAATACATGTACATAGCACATTTAATATCGGTATAATAGATCACACACTCAGAATGGTTCTTGACAGTTTTGCTCAAAATTACTAAGAAATGTCTGCAAATATTTTATTTTGGAGAGGGATAGGGGTAAACCGTCATCAGAGATGGTCCCTCACATATTGCAACAGCAATGAAATTAACACATGTCGATCAATTTGTTGTATAGTCTGTTCCAATAAAGAGCACAAATCACCTGCTTATTGACATCTTTCTTTTAATTTCAAGAGTAAACACATCAATGAGAACCCAAACAAGTAAATGCTAAATTAGGTACAGTATCATTAAATAGATATTTACAAAATATTTACTTCTCAGTTTAATATGAAAGAAATAATCAACGAAAATCAGTTTTATTCTATTTCTGACTACTTTAATCCATCTACCACTGATCTATATCCCACTCCAGACTAGATCACACTTGTTGGGATGGGCGGTGGGGGAACTAGTCCATCTACCACTGATCTATATCCCACTCCAGACTAGATCACACTTGTTGGGATGGGCGGTGGGGGAACTAGTCCATCTACCACTGATCTATATCCCACTCCAGACTAGATCACACTTGTTGGGATGGGCGGTGGGGGAACTAGTCCATCTACCACTGATCTATATCCCACTCCAGACTAGATCACACTTGTTGGGATGGGGGGTGGGGGAACTAGTCCATCTACCACTGATCTATATCCCACTCCAGACTAGATCACACTTGTTGGGATGGGCGGTGGGGGAACTAGTCCATCTACCACTGATCTATATCCCACTCCAGACTAGATCACACTTGTTGGGATGGGCGGGTGGGGGAACTAGTCCATCTACCACTGATCTATATCCCACTCCAGACTAGATCACACTTGTTGGGATGGGCGGTGGGGGAACTAGTCCATCTACCACTGATCTATATCCCACTCCAGACTAGATCACACTTGTTGGGATGGGGGGTGGGGGAACTAGTCCATCTACCACTGATCTATATCCCACTCCAGACTAGATCACACTTGTTGGGATGGGGGGTGGGGGAACTAGTCCATCTACCACTGATCTATATCCCACTCCAGACTAGATCACACTTGTTGGGATGGGCGGTGGGGGAACTAGTCCATCTACCACTGATCTATATCCCACTCCAGACTAGATCACACTTGTTGGGATGGGCGGTGGGGGAACTAGTCCATCTACCACTGATCTATATCCCACTCCAGACTAGACTCACACTTGTTGGGATGGGCGGTGGGGGAACTAGTCCATCTACCACTGATCTATATCTCACTCCAGACTAGATCACACTTGTTGGGATGGGCGGTGGGGGAACTAGTCCATCTACCACTGATCTATATCCCACTCCAGACTAGATCACACTTGTTGGGATGGGCGGTGGGGGAACTAGTCCATCTACCACTGATCTATATCCCACTCCAGACTAGATCACACTTGTTGGGATGGGGGGTGGGGGAACTAGTCCATCTACCACTGATCTATATCCCACTCCAGACTAGATCACACTTGTTGGGATGGGCGGTGGGGGAACTAGTCCATCTACCACTGATCTATATCCCACTCCAGACTAGATCATTTCCATTTGAAACTGGCTAAAACAGATTTTAATATAGTGCAAGTTTTATTGTATGTCTTAGGATGACATTTACTTCTTTTTTTTTCATTCAGTATTTTGCCTTGTGGTTATTACGTGTGATACACATATTCATCTCCTGTATGTTATAGTTATATATGTATTATACTAAAATGGGAAGATATGATGTTATCGTTTTGAAGTTTATTATTATGCTTATGTTAATGTTATTAAGTAAACTGTAATTGTGGTGTAAATGACATTAAACATATGGTGATTTGCTGGATGTTTTGTTTAGTTTTATTGTAAATTAATTATTCATGCATGTTGTTTTACACACAGAAGAGGTGGATCCAGTGATGGGCTCAGGGGATCGGACAATAAAATATTCAGTTTGCCCCTTTTTTCAGCATTTAATTTTTTCTCACCATTGCGATGCCCTTTTGATGAGTTGGTCTATGTATCCCTTTCCCGTTAATCTGCCTCCCCCGTGAAATATTTCCTGGATCTGCCCTGTACTGGATCGTCTTGTACATAAAATTTAACTTGTTTCATTGAAAACACATTTTATTGCACAAAAAACTAAAGAATCGGGCACAAGTTTGACAACTTACGAGGCCCTCTTCTATACCCATACAATATATATGGCGACTTATATTACATAGCTATAACTTTAAAGTACATTTAAACAGTCAATTATTCAGTCTGGGTTCTTTTCTCTCCTGGAAAGTGTTTCTGGTACATGTTCATAGAATTTCTCTTGGCTTTCTCTCACAGTGCTCTTTAAAAAGAAAAGTATGATTAAACCTTTATTAACTACAATGTAGCTTTTTAAAAATCCGGAGAGAGCGCAATTTAAATAGAGAATAACTAGTTAATGACTTCGGATATCTGCTTTATCCTGTGAAGGTAAGAATGGGAAATTACGTGAGGCTCTGCCGAGATGGAATTTCTCATTCAGCCTGAACAGGATAAAGCAAATATCCGACGTCGTTAACTAGTTATTATCTTTATCTTGCAGACCATAGAAATTAAGTGAAAAAGGCTATTATTTCTGTTATTTCAGCCACATTGTACGATGAGCTAAAAGTCAAATGAGCGATGTTTGTAATGTAGTTATGCGTGTGACGTCACATGAGTGGCGTCAAGTCATCCTGCTACTAGCAGGGTATGACGGCTTTATCCGTCATCATAATCTGTCAATAGAAACGATGGTTGCAGGATAAAAGAAACAAAAGTGATGTCTCCTAAATTGTGTTATTTGATTATCCTCCCCCAATTTAAAAAAAGAAAGAAAGAAAAAAAAAAAAACCCACACAAAAACCCCATATATGTTTGCATGCATGTATAGAAAAGAAAAATAGTAATCTAGAAATGGAACTTGTAAATATAGGGGCCTATATAAATGTATAACTAAATTATACATGTAAATTGTAAATCAAAATTAAAATTTAAACTTTCCAACTGAAGAAGGTTCAGTGATACTAAAAAACATTTGAATGATGAGTAATATTAATACACACATTTATATATTTTTACATGGTCATTTCTTGAGGGGTTTTCTCTCCTATATTTACCTACCTTGGCCCAGGGGGCAAAACCCTCTTTTTTTTTTTTCTTTCTTCTGAAAATGGACATGCTATAAAAGGAACGCAGGTTCCTAGGAACAGTAGTCCTATCGGACCTCCATTTCTTAGGAACCATAGTCCTAACCGGACTTTCATATCTGGTTTATTTTTAAGTTGTTTTTCTCCTAGGACTTTTATTCCTACTGGACTTAAATTCCTTCTACACCGGGTCAATTTTTTTTAATTTTGCCCCATGGGTATTTACGAAGCGATCTCAGCGCTGAGACTACCTTGAGTAGATGTGGTACCTATGCACTTGACGTGATCTTAGTGCTAAGATCGCTTCGTAAGTAAAATGGTACCTATGCACTTGACGTGATCTTAGTGCTAAGATCGCTTCGTAAGTAAAATGGTAGCTATGCACTTGGCGTGATCTTAGTGCTAAGATCGCTTCGTAAGTAAAATGGTAGCTATGCACTTGACGTGATCTTAGTGCCAAGATCGCTTCGTAAGTAAAATAGTACCTATGCACTTGACGTGATCTTAGTGCCAAGATCGCTTCGTAAGTAAAATGGTAGCTATGCACTTGGCGTGATCTTAGTGCTAAGATCACTTCGTAAGTAGAAACCAGCCTCAGTGACGTTGTGGTTAGGCCATCGGTCTACAGGCTGGTAGGTACTGGGTTCGGATCCCAGTCGAGGCATGGGATTTTTAATCCAGATACCGACTCCAAACCCCGAGTGAGTGCTCCGCAAGGCTCAATGGGTAGGTGTAAACCACTTGCACCGACCAGTGATCCATAACTGGTTCAACAAAGGCCATGGTTTGTGCTATCCTGCCTGTGGGAAGTGCAAATAAAAGATCCCTTGCTGCCTGTCGTAAAAGAGTAGCCTATGTGGCGACAGCGGGTTGACCATATGTTTGACGTCCAATAGCCGATGATAAGATAAAAAATCAATGTGCTCTAGTGGCGTCGTTAAATAAAACAAACTTTTTCGTAAGTAGAATGGTAGCTATGCACTTTAGGTGATCTTAGTGCTAAGATCGTTTCGTAAAACTTGGCCCTGGTGTGCTGGAATATATCAATTTTTATTTTCTTATGTAGGCCTATGTATTTTTTTCTTCTTCCCATCTGTGGAAGGCAAATGAAATGGGAAACAACTATGATTAACTAACGTTCAAACAACCGAGCCTTGCATGTAATGCATAATTTCAATGGATATTACAAGACTTGGAAAAAAGATAAAACTTCAGAAAAAACACTAAAGTACTTGGTAGATTACGACACGCCTCTATTTAAAGCTTAGCTAGTATCTTTCAGTCATTCCATTTATTCAGACTTTGCAGTTTGCCGTTCCCAGGAGAGGTTCTGCATAAAGAGGCAAAGATCATTCTGTAATCACTCTCTGGAGTTTTGTCTTGGAAATCAAGCTGGTTGCCCTTAGTAACGTCAAGTAACAGCGTTGCAGAAACTTGAGGATGTTAACAATATGCAATTAAATGTTTTATTTATCATATGTATTCATGGGGGGCCAAGCCGGTGGATTTTGCCTTTTCCATAAATTCATTTAGTGACATTCGGTGTTGTTACCAATCCAATGGCTTCACTAGTCTAGAGCATTTCTGAAGGTCATGCAGAATGTTATGTTGGAGCTATATAGCTAACATTTTTAGAATTAAACATTTTTATTAAGTTACAACCTTACCTGACCAATGAAATCTCTATGAAAGTCGCACACTCTAGTTTCAGTCCGTGGAAATGGACACTATGTTTGGTTAATCCACAAATCTGTAACGCATTTGAATAAAGTTATAATAGAGTGAACCAAAGAGTCTGTGACGTTGAAAGAGGAATATACCCTTGCAACATGGACTACAGCTCGTCTCCATAACCGTTATTTCTCAGAGGCAAGTGCGTTTTTTAAAAATAAGAGGAGCGGGCTTTAGCTCAGTTGGTTGAGTGATCACCTGAGGTGCTTGCGTCGCGGGATCGAATCACCTCCATTCAACTGGTTGGTTTTTTTCTCGTTCCAACCAGTGCACTACGACTGGTTTAAGGCCGTGGTACGTGCTTTCCTGTCTGTTGGAAAATGCATATAAAAGATCCCTTGCTGCATTAGGAAAAATGTAGCGGGTTTCCTCTGATGACTACGAGTCAGAATTACCAAATGTTTGACATCCAATAGCCGATGATTAATTAATCAATGTGCTCTAGTGATGTCGTTAAACAAAACGAACTTTAACTTCAACTTTAAAAAAGCACTTTGTGGTAATAGGTGGATGGCCACGAACAATGATTAAAGACGGCTTCAATAGTGAAATATACGCCGTAGTGCCACTTCAGTGGTTGAACCGTCGGCGACAACTTGTCATAAGTCTGCCGTCATTGTTTTACTTTGTAACTAACCAGTGAAACAGCAGCCCGCTTTAAAGTATTAAAAATGGATAATCGTATGTTTTTGGTATTGCATAGGCAAACGATATCGAAGAATGGCGATCAACGGTAAGACAATTAATAAGGATGATTAAATAATATAACAAATATATCAGGGTTTTATTTCTCTAATTTTACTTCCATTGAATTTTAGCGTGTTTTACAAAACAATTGGGAATTTTCAGTTTTATTTCAAAAACATTTCATTAAGCTACTGTAAGTTAGAATTTAAAAGAATAATATACATGTACTTTTATTTATACCAATTAATATATCTATTTTTGCATTACGAAACGTTATAATGGATAGAAATGGTGTTTGTCAAGTGTTACGTATCGTTTACAACATATATCTTTGTTTGATAATAAAAATGGGAATTATTTAAATCCAGATTGGGAATATTTTACTTCGACAACACTAATACGAAAAAGCGAGACAGGACGTACCCTTTGCAATGATCTATGTTTCAGTTAGGCCTACTGGGACTTGTTGGCTACACGCACACGCACAACGTTTGCAGTTAGAACATTTTTATTGTTGTTTAATCATAATATTATTAATTCTTTTTAATCCAGTAATAATAGTTAAGAAAACACGTTTTTCGAAAATATGAACAAAGAAAATATCCCTCCCCACTCTCATACATAAAATAGAAATATGATGTGGAAATCTAACGTGTTCGAAGAAAATAAAAAATCAACGTGCTCCAGTGGTGTCGTTAAACAAAACAAACTTTAACTCAGTCAATCTTCGACCGTGATGGTATAAACGTTTTCTTTAGTCATGCTCAGTGTAAGAGTTCTGCGTCGACGGAATCGGAACTATTTTCTCGTGCCCCTATCCAGAAAGGTTCAGGCACGCCCACCATGGATCCATGTTTCTGGCATCGCCAGTCCACGGTTCCATGGCGGGGGGGGGGGGGGGGGGGGGGCTGCGTCGACGTGCTACAGATTACACGGAACCCAGACTTTAAAAAGGATGAACGTGTGCGTTACTTTATTTTCCTCCCTTAAAGCAGCCGGGAATTCTCACGAGCCCGAATAGACCGCTTTATCGCTGGCGGATCGATAACAAGCGTAGCTGTCTTCGTAATGAACATAAAATACATGTTTCATAATCAAATTTATTCATGACTTTCTTTATCTCCAGCTCGAGGATCAGGAAGAGTAAAATTGTAATAAATTCATCATGTCGGAGCTAACATCTCGCAATTTCTCGGCGGCCCGGCTTGTGGACGTGATCTTTGATTGTTCTGTGTAAGCAGCATCTTGATTGGATAATTAATGAGACAGCTTTTGTATCTTAGAAGTACTTGAGCGTCAAGATCGCCTTCCTTTTAGCACCGGCTTAGCTAATCTGCGACGTAGTTGTTACGCCATAGGAGTTCTGACTATAAATACTAGTATGTAATGGGTTCGCATATTGGTACTGGCTTCCACCCAGATTGAACCAAATCATATTTTATTAAAAAAAAAGGTATTGGGTTTTACATAAGCGTACGAGACAGAGGGGCAGGGGGCAATTGCCCCTCTCAAATTCGGGCAAAACTATATAGATATTCCGGCAAAATGTAGTAGTGGTAAAACTAAAATCGCCATTAGTAAGCCAATCAAAATTCATCTGGGCTGTGACGTCACCATCCCCTCTTGGGAGGGTGACGCTGAGAGGGTGACACCTCTCGCATGTTAACTGAATGGGCCAATGTGGGCCAGAACCATCAGTTTTACCACTACTAAATGTGCTAACCTGAAACCTTTTTACCATGTATTTCCATCATTCTACCGGCAATATTAGTATGTAAAAATACGCAATGATTCGTTTGCAACCCTATATAGCTGTTTGGCAGTAATGCTAATGTTATTATCCAGATTCGGGCATTTTCGTTTAAAATTGGGCAAAAACCAGCCTTCCCGGTACAAATATGGTAGCCCGTACGCCTATAGGGTTTTAAGGCCACTATACCGACTTCTCTCTCACCAATCACTATTAACAGTTAGCAGTTAACCCAGTGTCTCGGACAGACAGTTCAGATTCCCCATGGAATCAATCCAAATGTCTTGTAATCGAGTGATTGAAACCGCAAGTGGTAGTAAAGTCGGAGTACGCTTTTAGCAAATCCAGAATTCGACAATCAAAAATTATTCTCGTAGCATAGGGAACTAGCAAACGTTATAGAGCCATTATTCAACTAAAAGTTAATTATATATGTTACAGACAATTTGTGAAACGAGTCATTTCGATTAATGCTTGAAATGTTCAGTAACAAGTGGATCATGGCAACTATGTTACGAATATAGCTGGTTTTATCAGTTACTTTTCTGGAATGTATATACGAAATAATCCAGCTGCAATGCAGTTTCAGTTTTGAGGAGCGCTATATGAATTTCAAAACCTCGAATTATTTAGTCGTCCACAGCAAGATTACAAGTTCGAGTTATCAAGCGTTTAAGGAATGCTTTATTGAGCCATTTAGTAAGTCAAGGCCGTGGTATGTGCTATCCTGTCTGTAGGATGGGGCATGTAAAAGATCCCTAGCTACTAATGAACAAATGTAGGGGGTTTTCTCTCTAAGACTATGTCAAAATTACCAAATGTTTGACATCCAATAGCCGATGATGAATAAATCAATGTGCTTTTTGTCGTTAGACTTCTGTGCGATCTTGCATTTAAAATAATATATCCCAGTTCAAACATGGTATAAATATATATACAGACATAGCAAATATCACAAATCAGTGTTTCTAATAGATGTAAAAAAAATACCAGCAACATTTTTTTTTTTTTTTTTTTTTTTTTGGGGGGGGGGGGGGGGGGGGGGGGGTATTCCTAATCTATGATCAACAAAACATTACGCTCTAGTGGTGTCGTTAAACAAAACAAAATTTAACTTTGATCAAATGTTTGACGCCATGTAGCTGTAAATAAAATGTGTTGAGTGCGTTAAATTAAACATGTCTTTCAAAGAATGCTCGCGCAAGGCTTTTGAACTAGTATGCATATTTAACGATATATAATGCACATTATTGCTTAATATCAACAAGCATATTATTATATTTAATTAATAAAACGGTTAAATGTGACGGCTATTATATATAACGGGCGCAGCCATTTTGTACCCTCCCAGTGAATACGCCCTCTGGCGAGAAGGAGGTTACGTAATATTTAACGCGTCACGTCAGGAATTAGTCTTAGAACTGAAGAAACAAACGTACCTGATGTTTGCGCAATGTTCTGCGATAATATCCATCCCAGTGAGTCAGCAATAAGTATATATTATTTATCGATATAAAATAAACTACCATTGTCAAAGTGTCGAAATAACTGTATCATGTTTTGTCCGTGTTTTCTTAGTTAATTGGTCTATACCAGTACTTTCAGTGGCCTCTCCCTGTGATTCCTGCTTGCAGGGGACTATTTGGTAGTTAGACAAGCTGTTAATTACCACCGTCTAGACACAAAATTATGTACAGGCGGTATTTTTTAACATCACAAGGTATTGGGATATACCTGCCACCCCTAAAATGGTAATGGACGTTATCAGCCGTCATGCTTTATCACTGTAAATAATTTTTTAAAATTCTTGATTAAGTCGACTTTCCCATCTAAAATCACAGAACTGACCAATTACGTAGTCCCAAAGAAAAGAACATTATCACAAGGGTATCGCGAGTGGTCGTGTTTGCTCCAACGTACCCTACCAAATAGACCTAATAATATACATTTTTTCTTTGGATGTTTTAAGAGAGAAAAATACTATAACCCCATTCGTTCTATTAATACAAATTGAAATATATTTAGTTAAATAGTTTATTATATTATCAAGTCATTTATGTTGTTTTACAAGTCAGGTTTATGAAAGCGAAGCGCCATGTCGTAAATGACTGCGTTTTTTTTTACACTTTGCATACAGGAGTTGGTAGGAGCTGACATCACTTCGCCAAGCTAGAATACCGGACGCAACGAAAACAAAAGAAAATGGCTGCCCCCAGGAATAATCACTCTAAAATTACGCGTTTTTCATTTGTTAAAGTGTCAGTATGTGTTGGTGGTCCGGGTATGCATCTTTCCAACACATAAGGCTCATATTTGAGTTTAGTTCCACTTTTTGACCTTGAAATGTTGCCAACCGTTTACCATGGCAAGGAACAGCACGCGCAAAGGGTGGGCGATAATGTAAGACACGTAGCATCTGTGAATTTCATTGGCGGATTCAAATGAGGCGCTCACAGTAGTCCCGTAACCCCAACCCCACCCGTTTGAAGTGCCCTTTTTAATGACTTTTGGTGTCTTTTAAAATTCATCATTCACAATATGGAACACTAAACTGCCCTGAAAATGCGTCTCTGATCGTATCTACCGGGGAGCAAGTCCCTGAATCTCTATACTGGGATCGATCCCTGTCGGTGGACCCATTGGGCTATTTCTTACTTCAGCCAGTGCACCACGACTCGTACATCAACTCCTGTCTATGGGATGGTGCATATAAAAGATCCCTTATTACTAATGAAACAATGTAGAGGGTTTCCTCTCTAAGACTGTCAAAATTACCAAATGTTTGACATGAAATAGCCGATGATTAATAAATCAATGTGCTCTAGTGGTGCCATTCAACAAAACAAACTTCTCCTGAACCTCTACAGATCTCGCACCCTTTGGAAGCTCAGCTCACTTGCCTTCGACAATATTGTGTCCCCCTTCTCAGTTTACAAAATTCTGGATCCACCCCAGAATTTAGTAAATTTTTAAAGCACTTAACCCACACAGTAATCTACATTTAACGTGTTCTTCAGTTAGACAGAACGATCATTTCTAAACTAAAAGGACGCTTATTTCGCTGCTTTTTTTTCGCAATTACCCCACTAGTTACGACCCTGTAGAGCAGGTGCAATAGAACTCTAACTCATAACATCCTTCAGTAAAATTCCATCGTTAAAGTTACATGAGTTGTATGCAACTAAAGTGCACAAGTAATTAATAATTAAATAGGCTAAATGCACTGCGAGGATTGTCTTGGAAAGGAGGAAGTTGAAGAATAGGTTGTTGCAACCTCCACCTGTCTATCAAACACGGATATTTGGTGTCTGACATTCGGGTATTTTGATACTTGATTGTGTGTGTGTGTGTGTGTATGTGCGAGAGAGAGAGAGAGAGAGAGAGAGAGAGAGAGAGAGAGAGAGAGAGAGAGAGAGAGAGAGAGAGAACATTTTAGAAGCGGCTATTTGGTGTCGGACATGATTAATTTGATAATTTGATTGTGTGGTAGCGATTGTGTGTGTAGATGTGTGTGTGAGTGGGGGTGAGGGGGAGAAAACCATCTGTTGTCACATATTAAGTTCCCCATATTCATGGCAGCACATACAATGACCTCTGATGTACCAGCAATGGGAAACTGTTTTGGACGGAAACAATCTATCCACCAAGAGCGATCGATCCTTTGACCCACCGTACTTCAGACGGGCGCTCTACCTCTGACCTACATCCCGCCACAAAAAGAAAGAACGAATGAGCAGAGTTCCGCAGATTATTCATGGATCAGATGTGTGTCTCGCACGAAATGATTTCCTACATATAAAACATGAAACAATTACATACATACATTACATAAATATAAATTACATCAGCATTGATCACACGATTATTCAGTCAGCTATATATATTTTCAATATTTATTGCGTTAGACCTACTTGAATTCGCTTTTATATGTAACGTTTTCTTTATTCAAATTGTATTATTTAATAACACAGTCTTTATTCGATCATTAGAATGGAAGTTACCGTAGTACCGGATATATGTAGCTTTATTCAAATATTCTATCATTAATGGGACAGACGGTCCTCAGGGTTTTTTTTTCTTAATTCACTTGCGTATGTAACGTTTTTTAAAAATATTATTGAAATATAATTTTGTCTAGAATGGCTATTATATATGTATTATTTAACAACAGTGTCATTCATTGTTAAAGAAGTACCCATTACCGAATACATGTGGCTTTATTCAAATATTCTATCATTAAAGGCGCAGGCCTGAGTTTGTTGCCATTGTTAAGATGTTGCCTACTACAGACGATTTAACGACTAAAATAGCATATTAATAGAGAATAATTCCATTTTATAAGTAGTTTTGTAATAGGCGTCTTGATTGGTTAAAATGCTATCACGTGATCTAAAAAAAAACCCCGTTCATTCTTCCATGAACGTGAAAACTGCACTTTTTCGGTAAACAACGGAATCCCCGTTTCTATTTTTATCCCAAATTCGTCTGCACTGTGAGTGACGGTGACAATTCAGGCTTTAAACGACCCCGGTTTTGAACTGAGACGCATAATGTATATGACAGTCCACAAAAACGAAGATTCTATTAGAAGTTATAACAGAGAATGCTCAACAAATCAAAAGAGACATGAGCGCATCTCTGTCACATTTGACAAAAACACCAAACCGACAACTTACACGCGCGAAAACACATACGCCTTCGTGCACAATTCCGCGACCTGTCCTTTCCGAGAATAATATCACACAATCACAAACTTCCTCTGAAATCCACACACACACGGTAACAATGAAACCACTTTATCCCTTCACATTCATTTTAACTAATTCAACTTTTGACAACTGCAATTTTAATATAGGTAGTAGATAAATTTTCTAAATATTTTGACGCTCTCCCTCATGTTAATTAGTTCAAAATTCATCGAAAAAATGAAATATCTCTTCTAACTGTATATCTATTAGATCTCTCTGTATCGGGCAGTCTATACCCGAGTGGCTCGGCTCTAGGTATATCAGAGATAAGATCTGATATAAATATGTATATGTAGCACGATTAGTTCACTAGAAAACACAACAAAACACTATACACTTTGGAATCTGTATTAACTCTAACGCTGATAAATGTACTTGCCGCAGTAGTTAATTAACAACAACAATATAATAACAACCCAGAGCTAATCACTTAATTAGTTAATCACTAGGTGTCTAGTTTACACAATATTCTAATCACTTCACCGTGATACAACACACACACGTGTGATAATTGAGAAACGCTGCCAGGGGAACTTAATTAATAAAGGAATTACAACTCTATTCCTAACTGGTTAATTTTTAATTAACCCTTAAATACTCATTCAGTAACCTTGTAATACAGAATTAATACTGGTACATATCACAATAAAGACAATAACCTACAGTTTACCTAGGTCCTTTAGGATGACTGGCTACGCTTTAATATTTTAGAACAGTGAAGCCTACAATTTACTTCGTCAGATTACCGGAGACACTCTCTAAATAATATTGGTATAATACGGTATTAAAATATATAAAGTCACATCAATCACATCAAGGTTATACAACAGAGCAGAAAAATATATTTACCAGTCCAGTCGGACAACGTTCCCCGGGAGCCTTCCAATGTTTCTCCTCGATATCTCTAAAATCCTATCTATTTATTCAAAAATCTCAGAGACAGCGAATATCGCCTGGGGGCACAACGCAGTACCTCACCTATCATGTGATATTTCCACAACTCCCAGAGACGGTATATTTTCTTAGATGGCCAGACTTACTGTCGCCAGTTCGCTAGAAATACCCCTGTTGTAAACCGCACTACCGGAGGTATTACGTAACTACTGGCCACATGGCCTCCACACCTGGTCTAAGTGCATATTGGGACGCAGCTCTACCACCATCGCGCGGGGGTATTACGTAACCAAGCTGCACACGGCCCTCTAAAACAATTAACATCGCCACACGCGAAAAGATAAGAGCATGTTCCGTCACAAGTGTGTAAAACTGTTTTGGTATTTATCATCGCATGAACGTCAAAAATATAACGTTCAATTCTTAAATAATACATGAGTGGCCGTTAGATACCTTTTATCTCACGAGTTGTTTTAAAATGTATCTAAAGAACGAAAGCGAGTTGTGAAATAAATGGTATCTAACAGACACGAATGTATTATTCTATTTCTTACATATCCTAAAACAAACCCACCCCAAAAAATCAACAACAACCCCACCCCAAAAAAAATACACAAAAAAAAAAAACCCCACCCCAAAAAACAAAAAACAAACACCAGGTTTTAAGCAAATTTTAACATCTTTTTCGACTAAAAGTTATTTACAGCCGTTGCACTTGTAGCTGACTTACGCGTCACAGACACATGATTACCAGGTTAACTATAAGTCACAGTGTAATCGATTTCCACCGTGCTGTTTTTTATTGGACTTATGGCATTGGTGACCTGGTCATCACCTAGGAGCAGCCAGTCGTATGTCTTGAAAGTGTTAACACACGTACGTGTGTAAACAACTATGTATTATAAAAAATAAGGCATGGTATTCCACACCGACGGGTGTGTATGAAAATGCATTTATTTCCATGCATAAAATATCAGTAAACGTTTATTAAATGTGTTTTTGATCGTCCTAGATAAAACAATTTTTATTTAGTACGAAATTATTGGGAGACCAAATTCAGTTTTAGACGTAGCCCAGTGCAAAAGCTCGCCTGATACACAGTCGGTCTAGGATCGATCCTCGTCGGTAGGCCCATTGGGCTATTTCTCATTCCAGTCAGTGCACCACGATATGGTGTGTTATCCCACCTGTGGGATGGTGCATATATAAGACCCCTTGCTACTCATGGACATATTTAGCGGGTTCCCTCTCTAAGACTCTAATTAACATCCAACAGCCGATGATTAATAAATCAATGTGGTCTACTGGTGTCATTACACCCCCCCCCCCCAACAACAACAACAACAAGAAAGCCCAACCCCAAAACCTTTAACTTTAGTACGACTGGATTCCTGTCTTATGACGTCATATCAAATCTCATGAAGCATGCACAAAACCTGACAAGTTGACTATCGGCACGTAGATAAGGCCTTCAAAGACTGACATGTTGCACAAAGACAGCGAACTTGTCAGCAACATCCGCCTGGCATAAGGTTACGGAGTGTTCACCTGAACTGAGAGAGAGAGATAGACAGACAGAGATAATGAGAGAGAGAGAGAGAGAGAGAGAGAGAGAGAGAGAGAGAGAGAGAGAGAGAGAGAGAGAGAGAGAGAGAGGAAGCTTGTTCGCTAGAGGTTGCCTTAAACCAAATCACATTCCACTGGTGGTTAAGTTAACATGTTTGACAAATATATATATACATTTGGAGAGAGAGAGAGAGATAGAGAGAGAGAGAGAGAGAGAGAGAGAGAGAGAGAGAGAGAGAGAGAGAGAGAGAGAGAGAGAGAGAGAGAGAGAGAGAGAGAGAGAGATGAGGGAGAGACAGAAAGAGACAAAGACGGAGACAGAGTGGAGAGACACAGAGAGAGAGAGAGAGAGAGAGAGAGAGAGAGAGAGAGAGAGAGAGAGAGAGAGAGAGAGAGAGAGAGAGAGAGAGAGAGATACAGACAGAGACAAATCAAGGACAGAGAGAGAAAGCCAGAGCCAGAGAACAACAACTACAAAAATACTTTTACGTGAAAAGGCCACGTGTTGCCAATGTCGCGATCCCCATTAGAATAAGTGCTATTCGTTGTCATCATCAAACATGAGCAATAGAACGCGATCCCAGGTCACTACAAGTTTTCAATATTTATTCCATCTTGGCGACGGCTTTCCTAAAGACCATTCCATGTCTGAGAATAGGCCTACGTGCCATTGGCAGTATGACATGCAATAATCTGCTTACCCAGAAAGAAAATCCACAGCGCCATCGAATTTTAATGTAATCATAGTTATTAAAAATAGAGTTGTTTCAAGGCTCGTCTGATTGGAAACTGATTCAGATATATTATTTATAGACAATGTGTGAAGCTGCCTTTTCCTCTTTTCTTTCTATCTCCCTTCCTCTCTTCCCCTCGCCCTTTCTCTTTCTTCAACCCTCAATTCCTCTTTCTCTGTCTCTCTCTCTCTCTCTCTCTCTCTCTCTCTCTTAATGAGATTGTATAACGTTCAGTTTGAGCAGTTCTGTTTGAGACAATGCTCTGTTCATTATGAATACACGCGAGCCTGTCACCCTGAGGACCCGGGTTCGCGACCTGTGTCTAGACTGGAGAGAATTGCGTGTCAAGACATCATATCAAAACAGATAATAATACTACTTTCTAGTCGGCAATCTTAACATGCAATATTTCAGAACAGCATTATCATTAAGTAATTACCCTTCCAAAGCATTGACCCTAGTTAGGCAGAGCGAAATATTTTCTGTTGTTACAGCTTTTTCCTTTACCGTTCTGTTCCACATGCAACTTTCTTCTTAAATTATCAATGTTGTGCAAATCCATTATATTTCTGGTTGTTGTTGTTAATATGTAATAGCTAACAATGCATTTTATACGAAACAGACACGACTAATGTATTTAAACGACAATGGATTAACATGTCAGAGAGTTTAGTCAAGTAAGCATAACGATGGACCAGACAGGAATAGAGGAGAAAAGAAGGAAGAACAAGCCCATCCCTACCCGTGAAAAAAACAAAAAACAAACCTATAACAATACTGGAAAAAAATTTATAAATAAATTAAATACTAGTATCCAAAAAGGAAAATGAGACTCCACCACCTCAAAACACCATATACCAACCAACCAACCAAACATGCAATCTCCCCACCCCCCACCCCCCCCCCAAAACAAAAACAAAACAAACAACACACACACAAAAAACAAACAAAAACCAACAACAAAAAAACAACAACAAACAAAAAAAACCCCACCCAACTCCAAACAACCCAAAAACAAACAAGAAATAAATACACACACAAATGAAACAAAATAAAATAAAACAAAACAAAAAACCAAACATCCCTCTCCCTCCTCACCCACCAACAAAACTAAAAAAAACCCCAATAACAGCAGCAGCAGCAACAGCAACAGCAGCAGCAACAACAGCAGCAACAGCAGCAACAACAACAACAAAAAACCCACGTTGAATTCCTATTGGAAAGTAGTACATTGAAATTGCCGTGATCTGCCGCCATGACGCAGCGTGCATTCGCGTTGATTATATTGTGACTTCTTTCCCTAGAGAGCTCTTCATCTGATGGAATGACAAGACGAACACGCAACATAGCGACACAGCGGCGCCGGGTGCATTATTCTTGAAAACCGACTGCGGGAACGCCGAAACAAGATTCTACTGCGACAGACGATTCCGGAAAATTTCAGAAGGAAGCTGTTAAGGCCCACAATGGACTGAATATCAATATTTATTTATTTATTTTGTAGGAAAAATAAAATGCTTGTTTAACGATGTCTTCGCACACTATGTTTTAAGCAGGGGCTATTATGCAGGAAATGAAAGTGCCACGCCAGTTTATGCTTTTATCTAGCGGATACTGGGCATAAGTCGGGGGGGGGGGGGGGGGGGGGGGGTGTTAGTTTAGGAAGGTCAACTGCACTCGCGAATGCTGGAGCATATGGTTTTGCATCACAAAAATAATGAGAGAAAAAACCCGCTACCGCTACTCCAAGGACTTCACTTTTTCCATTAGCAGCAAGGGGTGTTTTATAACGTTTGTTTGTTTTGTTTAACGACACCACTGGAGCACATTGATTAATTAATCATTGGTTATTGGATGGCATGTTTTATATGCACCATCCCACAGACAGGGTAGTACATACCACGGCCTTTGTTACATCAGTTGTGGAGTACTGGCTGGACGAGAAACGGTCCAATGGGTACACCGATGGGGATCGACCCTAGACCGATGGCGCATCAGTCTAGCGTTGTACCATGTCCCGGTCATTCACCTACTCACGGAATCGTTAAAACTCGTTTTGTGTAGGAACCAGTACTGAGATGCGAACCTGTTAGAGCAGGAGCTACTACTAGGAGTGATTTATTTATTGGAAATTACCAGATGTTTGATAGATATTTATGAAAAGGTAATTCTAATTTGGCAATTCATAAAGTAAATTCTTAAAATAAGTGCAAAAATCGATTTAAAAAAAAAGTGCGATTGCCTTGGCAGTAATTATAAAATAATACACGTCAATTCAGAAGAAATTGTAAAGGACCTCAAAAAAGAAAATACAAATTACTTTTAAACCGTTTAATTTTAAGACTGTCTGTCTCTCTGTCTGTCTCTCTGTCTGTCTGTCTGTCTGTATCTCTCTCTGTGTCTCTCTCTCCATCCCCTCTGCCCTCTCTCCATCCCCTCTGCCCTCTCTCAATCTCTCTCCCTCGCTCTTTTTGTCTCTCTCGTCCCCTTTGCCCCCTCTCTTTATCTTGTTCCCTTACCTCTCTCTGTCTCTCTCCCTCTGCCCTCTCTGTCTCTCTCTCTCTCTCTCTCTCTCTCTCTCTCTCTCTCTCTCTCTCTCTCTCTCTCTCTCTCTCTCTCTCTCTCTCTCTCTCTCTCTCTCTCTCTCCAAATGTATATATATATTTGTCAAACATGTTAACTTAACCACCAGTGGAATGTGATTTGGTTTAAGGCAACCTCTAGCGAAAATGTCAGAAGTAATAACCTCTTGTCTAACTGGTACTGGACAGATAGCCTACCTCTGGGGCCCACTTGGCATAACACGGGGTATCAGCTTTCTGTCGTAATAAATTCTTTATGACGTTCGTCCGTGGATGATTGACACCCGGAGCAACTAAAACTGAGCCAAGGGATCGCCGTGATCCCATTAGTCTCCGTGGCACAGTGCTGACGTCATTGAAAGTAAGCTGGGAAGGTACTGTGTTCGAGTCCCAGTTCCGGATCCAAACCAGAAAAATTACACTGTCAGTGTAGAAAATGCAGAAACGGAGACAGGATTTTGTAAGCAGGACATCCAGATAAAAACGAAGACATATCTGTAATCCACAGTTCAATAACACACATAGAGTATACACGGCATTGTTTCCAGAAACACTCAAACCGTCCAAGATATACTCAAATTTAATTAAAGGCCATTGACCTTTTGGTTAGTTTGTGCTAATGAGGGCGGGACGTTGCCCAGTGGTAAAGAGTCCGCCTGATGAGCGGTCGGTCTGAGATCGATCCCCGTCGGTGGGCCCATTGAGCTATTGCTCGTTCCAGACAGTGCACCACGACTGGTATATCAAAGGCCGTGGTATGTGCTATCGTGTCTGTGAGATGGTGCATATAAAAGATCCTTTGCTACGAATTGAAAAATGTAGCGGGTTTCCTCTCTAAGACTATATGTCAAAATTACTAAATGTTTGACATCCAAACCGACCGAGCCTCAAGCGAGCGCTTTACCACTGGACTACGCCACGCCCCTACACCAATACAAAACGTGAGAAGGATGACATTTATTACACTGTCAACTATTGCCTCTCTCCCATGGCACCAATAATCTATTTTGCTTGTGTCCAACTCATCATCCCACTTTAAAAAACCTAAATTTGACACTGGGTTCACACAAATCCATAGTCCTTATTTCTAGTTCAAAAAAAAAGAAAGAAAAAGACAGATAAACACAGAAACCCACGCCCTCTCTTTAAGTTCGATTCTTGGCGTGTATTTCCTCCCGTTAATTGGATTCGCCAGGGCCCCCGTCAATATTAACACTATTCTCCATCTACATCGAAATTCGCGTCGAAATTGACGGACGCCAAAGCCACAGCGGTACTTAGGTTACTTTGTTTTATTTGACGGTAAATATTTACATTTTCCATTACACCGGCTATCAATAGCCGAATGGACGAGCGGTCAACACTTTGACTGACCAGAAAGTAGACCAATTTCCTACAGCTAGACGCGATTATTGGTTCTAACGTTGTTAATGGGAGAACGTGTCAGTTGAAATCAATACTCAAAGAGAAACCACAAGTCTCTGAGAACGTGGAATTGAAATTTCCACTTCTTAAAGACTCAGTCAGAGGTACACAGCCGACCTACTAAAATGACTATCGAAATATTACCTCATATATGTATATACAATTAAAGAGTCTGTCCAGAGTATGTCGCGATTGTAAGATGTTTCAGACTATCAGAACGTTTACAACGAATAAAAATACGTATTAAATATAATATACATATAATATAAGTTAATTAAGGATCCCACCTCAGTGGGGGTTTTGTTTTTGTTTGTTTGTTTGTTCCTTTTTTCTTTGTTTTCTTTTTTTTTCTTTGGAGTGGTGGTGTGTGTTTTTTTTATAATCAAAACTGTGTAATAAAATGTTCTTACTCGCGTCCAGTCTGAAATATGACTGACAAATTAATATTATTAAAACACACCACAAATAATGATGGCAATGTTCAGTATAGTCTCTTTAATTCTTTCCTAAAACAAATTTGTTCATAGTTGTGAAAAGTCCAATTGTTATCGACATTTTAATGCCGGTAAGGCAGGATATGTTCCATTTTCGCGAACACCTGATATCATCACTGTTATGACAGTGATTAATCAGTGTACGTCATCACAACTGTACTTATTCAAATGAGCTGTGTCCGCTGCTGGGTTTGATTTAGTGGGAGTGGCAGTCATCTTTGTGGCGGTGCAAGAGGGGTGAAATCTCCAGTAAAGGGTCTCCTCGCGACTGGCTGTCCTCCTATAGACGAGGCACCAGGTAGAGTTTCATGCAGCCAACTTATCAACCACTATTTTGCCAAATACCCATTAACAGTTTCGTCGTTCAGATTTATAGGTAGCACTATACCAATTAATTTCTGGCTGGGTCGAAGTTCGAGGTGCACCGAACTTTTGATAGAGAAGTTAACACCACAAGTCCTGTGATTGGTTATAAATGTGAGTGTGTTAGTTGTAAAAAAAATTAGTTTCATCTGGGCTAAAAATGTATACAATTTTAATTCATCTAGTACCACTGTGTCAAGTAGCCTTGTGCTTGGAACATGTATGGGGTACATGTAAAAAAAAGTACTAAAATTTTGTGCGAAACTAGGGGTGTTGTAAAAACATCTGGTTATACCGAAAATGAGCCACGAAAGGTACCATTTTCTGCAGTTAATACTTTGAGGTAGGGGTTGTAGTACTGATATTTATGGGTCATAGTTTGGTTGATATATTGCATATAGTGTTTTTTAAACACAAACGTTAACATGGTCGCCTATGGGATTTGAATTGGTATAGTCCAACCTATAAGGGGTTGGATCTAGCTCAGTTAGTAGAGCGCTTGCCTGAGACGTTTGCGCTGTAGAATCAAACCGCCTCAGTGGACTCATTCTCTGATTAGGTTTTTCCCCCGTCGCCACCAGCGTCCCACGATTGGCATAATAAAGGTCGTGGTATGTGCAGTCCTGCCTGTGGGTAAGTGCATATAAAATATCCCCTGTGGCTAATGAACAAAATGTAGCGGGTTTCCTCTGAAGACTACAAATCTTTGACATCAAATTCAAATAGCTGATGATAGTAGTGTCGTTTAACAAATAAAATGTTTTTCGTAATTATAAATCAAGAACAATAACGTTTAAAGCGAACGTTAACTTTACAAATGTTTACAAAATGACTTGTAGTAAACAACGCAGAAGAAAGGGAACGTAAACTCATATAATGCTCCAGTTATTATCCTGAGTGCTTGGTTTTGAACCCTGTCTAGTTTTTGTTGATGTGACTTTGCTGCTGTTGACCATGCACTGGATCCGTACTCAAGATGTGGTCTGATTGCTCCTTGGTAGACTCTTTTCAGTATGTTATAATCAGCACCCCACTTGGTGCCAGCTAGTTTTCTCATTATGGCAAGTTTTCTTCGAGCTTTGGCCTCGGCTTTATCCAATTGTGGTTTCCAGGTCTGTCTCTTGTCAAAAGTGACCCCCCGGTATGTCTGTTGGTCCTCATACTGGAAAGGCGTGTCATCAAATTTGAGGTTGCCTGCTTCCTGCTTTGTGCAGAGTGAGAAAAGAGTGGCAGCTGACATGTCTTTGTTGATTGACATGTACCAGTCTCGAGTTCAAGATGTAATATTGTCAAGGGCAAGCTGCATGCAATATGTTGCTGTTGTTGCATACTCCTCCGAGCACCACAAAACTAGGTCATCTGCATATTGTGCTGCATGTATACCTTTGGGTAGTTGTGCGACCAGGTCATTGATGAAGATAATGAAGAGAGTAGGTGCCAGTACTCCTCCCTGAGGTACTCCATGGCGTATGAGTACTTTCGTGCTGTGTTGGCCATCTACCATTACTCTCGCCCTTCGGTTGTGAAGATAAGACTTGGTCCACCTGTACATGTTGCCACATATACCGGTTTTTTGTAGCTTTGCTAGCAGGCCATCTTTCCAGACCTTATCACAAGCCTTTTGCAGATCATTGAAGGAGACAAGAACAACCTTCTGTGCTTGGAAAGCATCTTCGATTACTTGTGATAGGTAGGTGGCCTGGTCTTCTGTGCTGCGGAACTGTGTAAATCCTGCCTGCTCTTGAGTGATGATGTTTTCAGTATCAAGTAACTGTTGAAGCCGATAATTGATGATGCGCTCTAGGGTCTTGCAGACACAGCTAGTTAGGCTGATGGGTCTGTAGCTGCTTGCCTTTTGTTTGTTTTTACCTTTTTTCAGTATGGGTATCATCACCGCCTCTTTCCAGATTTGTGGCACCTTGCCTTAAGACCAGCTTAAGTTGAACATGTTCAACAGTTTGGATCGCGCAGTATTGCCTAGGTGTTTCAGCATTTCATTAGTAATACCATCCAGTCCTGGAGATTTCTTATTTTTTAGATGTTTGAGGGCATTTTCAAGTTCTGGTAGAGTTATACGATTCATCATGGAATCTTGCAGAGTAGCTCTACTTGCCGTTTTTTTTTCCCTTCGTGCTTCTTTCACTCGTGCGAAGCTTGAAAAGTTCCCATTTGGCTTTCTTGTAGTTCCACCTTGGGGGCTGCTAAGCTGTATGGATTTTGCTATCACTTAATGTTAGGAGGACCGGTCGATGGTCACTTCCCTAGCTGTGGTTCTACTTCTTGACTAATGACTCTATGGATATCGTCAGTATAGAAGGCAAGGTCAGGGGAGGTTGTGGAATGCCAACGCCTGGAATAGAATGTTGGTTGGTCAAGTGGGTCATTGATGAGAATAAGGTTCTTTTCATCCTGCCAGCTTTCTATCTCCTCTCCTCTTTTGTCAATGTTGTTGTAACCCCAGCTCTGGGATTGGCTGTTGAAGTCTCCAACAAGTAGGAAGTTACTGTCTGATATCTGGATATCATCAAGGGAGAGTTCTTTGTCATTTAGGCAGTAAAAATGTACAATGTGAAGCTCAGATGTTTTTGTTTTGATCTTGACCCCATTGAATTCAGATTCCTCCATATATCTATTGGTTTCAATGGCAATGATGTTGTTTCTAACCAGAGTGACTACCCCACCCTTGGTTCTTCCACTGCGATCACTTCTGAAGGTCTGGTAACCTCTGACCTTGAAGCTCATCGATTCTTTCAGATGGGATTCTTGGATACAACATATGTTGATCTGGTTTTGATGCATAAAGTGCTGAAGCTCAGTCTTCTTGTTTGAAACTCCCTCAGTATTCCAGTGCATTACGATGATAGGGGTGTTTTCTTTTGTTGCTTTTGTCTTGCCAGTAGCTTTACTTCCTCGTCCCCTGGCTCCGCGAGACTGTCGGGAAGGACTTCCAGTAGCTGAGGGTGGGCTCCCTCGAGGTAAGGAGCCCGGTGTAAACGGAATGCAAGTCCGTAGGAATAGTTGTCTGGCCGGACTTAGTCTCCTAGAAATGCAGATCCTAGGTCTAATATACCTAGGAATGCAAGTCCTAGGCCTTACGTTCCTTAGGAATACTGGTCTGACTGCCAGGATATTAAGTCCGGGTCGGACTTGCATTCCTGGACAATCAAAATTTAAGTCCGGTGGTACATATAAAAAATAAATTATAAATGTAAACAAAATGAAAAGCAGTTTCCTTTCTGGTTTATTTAATTAACTTGGGATACTGGCGCCTCTCCTTATTTAAATATTTTCTAATTATTCCAATATTTTCCATTTATATCATTTGCAAGAGTATGTACACATTTTGTTGACCTTATTACACGAGCAAAACTAAGGTCTTTATTCATTGCGTGTTGTTCCAACTAATAAATGTTTAAACATTTAAAAGTAACTCGAAAAGATTTTCCATAATTCGAAGCATGTATTAGTCAACTCGCAGATAAGTATAACTTGCTGATATACCAACACAATTATCTGTTAGACATTATATACTGGTATTTGATAATAATAATAATAATAATAATAATAATAATAATAATACTAATACTAATAATTCAACTATAAAAATTTGATATTTGCATTATATAAATTATCTTATATAATTTTTAAGTTTGTACCTTTTTGTCAGTAATGTTGCAGGCGTGTGTACGTTGGGTGTGAGGTGGGGTGGCGTGGTCTAAACACCCCTCTTCAAAACAAATTTCTACCTGCCACAATCTAGACCTCACCCCTGCATAATTTACTAAACATGTGCCTGCTTTGTCAATTTTACTCATTTTCAAAAATGAATTTGGTCTAACATATGACATATCAAACTCTGGGCTCTATGATATCTTAGTCCCAAACAACCATACTATCGATACCAAATTATGTTAAATGGTTATCATTAAGGTTTATCAATTAATAGAAATAGAGGGTTTTAGCAGCTCAACTACACTGATTAAGACAAAACAGTAACCCCTGAACAATTATCATACTATCAATAATATGCACACACAATTTACAAAAATATTTTTAAACAGACTAACTATTCATGACACTTTTACACCTGACAGTTTTGGTCACAATAGGCATTCAGGCTCCCTTTTTGGGAGTAGGGGTAGGGTAGGGCAAGGCTGATTTTTATTGCCCGAATGAAACGAAAATGTCCGGATCTGGAACACAACGTATATTTATATTCGCATTACTACCAAGACGCTATATAGGATTCCAAATAAATCAGTCTGCATTTGTACATGGATTACAACTAATATTGTGAGTAGAATGATGGAAATACATGGTGAAGATTTCAGGCCAGCTCATTTTGCCCGAAAGTGTCCATTGGCCCCCCCAGCACTGGGGGAGTGACCCCCCCCCCCCCCCCCCCCCCCCCCCCCCCCGTCACCTCCACCCAGTCTCGAACGCTTATGATGTTCCTTACGGCCAGGTATAACAATGCAGAGACCCTTTCCCCAACTCGTCTGTTATGCTTACGATGGACAAAACTGCCATAAGACAGTCAGTGATAATTAATTTCAAGTGTTTTGATGCCATTTTTAATTGTTCATCAGTAAAAGGTAATTTTTCATGCTTATTATTCCTGTTATTTTTATATTGTTGTAGGGCCTAACTGGTCATTATAGTACTAGTTATTAGTACTAACTACTAGAACTAAGTACAGTTTTCAAAGTTTTATTTCAGGGATTTTCAGGAATCATATATATATGTAATAAGCAAAATATCGGATATAAATTCCAGAGGACTAGGAATACTAGGATTGAAAGTCCTGTGGACCAGGAGTACCAGGAATAAAAGTCCCACGGACTTATATTCCTCGGAATCCCCGTGCCACAGACTTAAATTCCTAGGAATACAAGTCCCACAGACTACAATTCCGAGGAATGGAAGTCCGATCGGACAAAGATTAAGAAAATCACAAATAATCAGATTGTGATTTACCGTCAAAATATAAACTTATAAAACATATTATTAAAAATTATGTTGGTATATACAGAAATTGTCTTTTGCTGTTCGCCAAATGTTAAGTTTTTTGGAGTTACCAGTTTTCATATATAATATATATGGGCTACATATTGTTTTTTAGATATATATTTCTACGTGTTGAACACATGAACACATGAACACATAGCCTACTTTATATCTGTAGTTGCATTATATACTTTTGAAAAAAGCCAGATATTCGTCCGACTTCAGTATGCTGACAAAAATGTAAGACGATTACAAAAATTCACTCACGTATCTGATCCACAAATCTATGACGTAAAAAAATAATTAAGTTGATACTCAAACTTAAAAATAATATTTTGACATAGAGATTTGAACCCAGAATAATCTTAAAGGGACATTCCTGAGTTTTCTGCCATTTTTAAGATGTTATCGACTAACAGAGACTTTTTAACGATTGTAATTACATATGAAATATAGTTTTCTGCATAAACTATTAGTGGCTGTATATTAAACGTGTTTCTGATCGTTCTAATATTTGTATTAGGTTAAATTTCATTTTATTTCCTAAAATATGTTTTTTTCGTACGTACGAAATTATTTGAAGACGAAATCCAGTTTTGGCTTCTTACAAATATTAAGACGACCAGAAACACATTGAATATACAGACACTGATATTCTAAACAAGAAAATATATTTAATATGTAAGTTTAATCGTAGAAATATTTTATTAGTAGAAACATCTTACAATGCAGCAAACTCAGGAATGTCCCTTTAAGAGACTCGTACACTTATCCATCACACTACGAAGAAAAGGCTGCCAAAACCTCACTTATTTTTTCGTGTCTTTCTGGCAGCTCGTGCAAATTGCAGAGTATAACAAACAGACATCTAATTTTCCGGACTTGTATTTCTGTAGAAGGAATTTAAGTCCGGTAGGAATACAAGTCCTAGGATAAAAACAACTTAAAAATAAATCAGGTATGAAAGTCCGGGTAGGACTATGGTTCCTAAGCTATGGAGGTCCGATAGGACTACTGTTCCTACGGACCTGCGTTCCTTTTACACCGGCGCTGCACTTGCCTGGTGAGTCATCACAGGGCGAGCACCGATCACGTCATTATTGTCCAGAAATGTAGTCATAATAGCTATTGATGCATAGTATTGTGGTCTATTAGAGTGCGCCGTGCGGCCCAATACCTCTGACTTCAGCACTCGAGGTTTCTGTTAGGGTTATCTCACCCGTAGTCCATATCAGTCTAGACTCTACCCATTGACCAGTCCAGCGTGGGTGTCCCTAACAGAAGCCAAAGCTCCTGCTGACATAGCTCTCTGGGTCCCTCACCACGTCAAGGAATGGACTATGAAGGGGTATCCATAGATGATTAAAAGATAATTAAGACTGAACAGATTCAGAACTTAAATGCAAAATAAATTATACTAAACACGATATGATATAGCTATATGTAATAACTAATTCAGGAAGTTTTACTTTTGTTAGGGTACCGTGACCCATTCCTTTATCTGTGACACACACAAAGAAAAGAAAAGGAATTCATTAGTTTATTTTGGTTTGAAAATAAATGACATTAAATGTAAGAAATTACACACGCAGGGTGATACATCAATATCAGTGGAGATACTTATCATGCTCAGGGATGAGATCCCCTCATTTACCTTTCAACGTGTAACATTGATTATTGTGAAGAGTGCAATTTCCACTCTCCTGGGGTTTTCAAAAACGACAGTCTACGTTTGATTCAGTACCAGTATGTAATAAGAGCAGGGCTTCTAGATTATGGTAGCCCCACTCGCATGGCTAGTGATATTCAACGTTGGGCAAGTAACTACTATTCACTGATCCCATGGCTAGTGATATTCAACGTTGGGCAAGTAACTACTATTCACTAATCCCATGGCTAGTGATATTCAATGTTGGCCAAGTAACTACTATTCACTGATCCCATGGCTAGTGGATTAAAAACATTTGTTTTTAGAAGCTCTGCAAGCGTACCAGTAAGGTATATAAAGAATACTATAACGAGTTATTTTCAATCGTACATCACGAGCGAAAACACACGAGTTGTAATATAAACAGTCTCACACAGGAACAAGTATAGTGTTTTATTTATTATACCGCGTGAACACAAATCGCACAAAATGACTTCAAAAATAACTAAACAAGACATGAACATGCACAGATTAAAGACCGTTAAAATGACGTCGCTCATTTAACTATTTATCAATGATTAAAAGTTTGATGGAGAAGCACACAAATTATTGAATGTCTTATATGAACTGATAAGGAAGATATGGCCCGGAAAAGGACTTCCTTTAATGTGCAGTAATGAGTGAAAAGTAGGTTACAGTGACCTACTTATGATATGCAAGACACCACCATGCAAGGTTTGATGCTCCTTTATGAATTAATAAAAAATATGTCTCGGCAACAAAAGGTTTACGGGCGAATTGACGAACGTATAAAAATTGAAAAGATATCCAAATCCTCATTTACTTTATTTAATTAGAAAATATTAACATTACTGACGGTTTGACCTTAGGTTTTAGAAAGACGGTAAACTCATTAAATTTTGTTAAAAGCGGACCATTGAGGTCGAAAGGTTCTTAGATTTGATTATCTTCGGTAACCCACTGGGATTAAATTCATTTGGTAGATAGTAACGTCCGAAAGCCGAAAGACCCCGAGCTCGACCTGTATCAGCATACGGACCACTTCGGCCAATTACGGTTTCTCACCGGAAGGCAATGTCACAACCAGACGCCGAAATAGTTCAACAATCATTTAACACTGTTTGCAGAACTTTAAGCACAGCGGCAAATGAGTCTTTGTTTTAAAAGACCAACAAAAATGAAATGATTATGGGAAGGTAAAGATTGCATATATAGTTGACTATATTCACAAAAACTTCATCATATCGCCAACTATCGCAAGCCGCACATGAATGTCAGTTAGGGATCATACTATCGTTGCAGCCAATCAGTTATACGGAGAACAATCGTGGATAAATTCTTCAAAAGTAATGTTCGGTTATAGGCGAATTGTCTCGAGTACATCAGTGAACGAACGTTTAATGGACGAAATGTACAGTGCAACTGTTAGTCCGATACATCTGTCGTCAAGTGAGTTTGGGCAGATGCATAGCACTACCGCAACTCGCACACGAAGGCCATTTAAGAGTTCAGGCATGGATCCAGTGCGTGTGGTTGTTAGGTGGGTGGGGTGGGGGTCACAGGACCATCTTATCTCGAAGTGCCGCCACAATTCAGTATTTGGCAAATGAATACAATACATTTGTGTGTCCAGCTTGAACAATATCCTCTTTCAATTACAGTTGTTACACTATATCATTTGTTCGCATGTTTAATGTTTTACTTGTGTGGGAGACATGTAACATATTCGTCGGTTTGGTGCTTTGTGGAAGTGTTGCCAGTGGCGGATCCAGAAAATCCATTGGGGGGTGGGGGGGGGGGGGGGGGGGGGGGGTGTCAATGACATGAAGCGGAATGCCAAGGGAACTTTGGGGGAGGTTTAGAGGGGGATCATAAAACACTCAATATTAATATATAATAAAATTATAAACTGTCGCAAAACTCAAGATCCGCCTCTGGTTGCCATATGCAATGCATGTTATAATATAGTGTACTTTTAAATACTCTAAGTGCCCATTTTAAACGTTGGACCCCCTCCTTAAAAAACCCTCGCATAAGCTCCTGCGGACCATGCCATTATTACAGCCACTTTGTGACGTGGGAATAATTTAATGGACGAAAAAGTAATTCATCGTCTTGTATTGTGATATAGCTGGGTATTATTATAGCTTTAGCATTTTAATTAATAAAAGGATGGACCAAGCATTAATAATAATAATGTAAAATAAAATTTTAAGAAATTGAAAAAAGAAGAACAAGAAATAAATATCCGAGGAGCTTATCAAGGAAGCACATTAATTTGTAACAAATGATCCAATTGGTTATAGAGCTTAGTAGGGAACCACATTAATTTATAACGAATGATCCAATTGGTTATAGATCCTTAAATTTGGTTCCTGCGCGACACTTAAAATTGAGCTCCACAGTACCATAAATTTCTGCAAACGATTCGAGCAATTTAGAACCGCTGCAACTTTATTCCTCAATTTTCCGATTTTTATTACTTGCAACGTCTCATTCTTGCAAATGTCACAACATTACGATCTGGCGTTCCTGTCAAGTTTAATAACCAATGAACGCGCTCAGGTGCAAGGTCACGTGATGTGTATTACCAAAGGTCGCGCAACCTCCAATAAATCAGAAGCGCTTAAGAATAAGAAAATGACGATAAATTAAAAAAGAGGAATCGAATAAGATGGAATTTGTGACAGCAATAAAGAAATGATGAGCGAACCAGAGGCTGGTGGCAATGGCGGGTCGTTTAAGAACGCGAAACGCATCAGAACACAGCAAGACTTATATGATCCATTCACGCCCCGTGGGACAAATCTCGAGAAATGGCCGCAGTAATATCTGTAGTTATACAGACCAGTGGATGCGATATGATATCCTCGGCGGGATCGAGTCGGCATGATCGATTTGACTGCTACAACTCATACATCAACAATAAATTGTTTCGTCTAGTATGACCAACAAGAATATCTAACGCGCCATCAGGGCCGAACTTACTTCAAAAACTACCGGCAGGAGCAGTTCCTCACTAATACATTTTTTTAGTGTTTTTTTTTTTTTTTTATCTAGCTAAATTCTATTTGTTTTACTGCACTAATACCATACTGGTGAGTGTGTGTGTGTATGTGTGTGTGTGTGTGGGGGGGGGGGGGGCAGTTGCCGGTTGAAAAATATGAAGAAGTGGCTCTTTGACTATAAAAGCTGTTCCTTTTGTCGTTCTGTGTTCCTCGGAGGAACGTTGCCCAGTGGTAGAACACTCACGTGATGCGCGGTCAGTCTAGGATTGAAGCCCCATCGGTGGGCCCATAGTGCTATTTCTCGTTCCAGGCAGTGCACCTCGACTGGTATTATAAAAAGTAGTATTCTGTCTGTTGGATGGTTGCATATAAAATATCCTTGCTACTAATGGGAAAATGTAGCTGGTTTCCTGTCGATGAATATATATCGGAATTACCAAATATTTGACCTCGAATGGTCAATAAATCAATGTGCTGTAGTGGTCTCATTGACCAAAACAAACTTGTTACTTTTTCAGTGTTCCGTTTGCAACAGGTCGGTCGATATGTTGGCAGAGAGGGCAGGAACAGCCGACTTGTGAAAACTATGGGAAAACACGTATTTCTTTTTTTTTGAAAGTGACATTTTTGCCTAGCTAAATAATTACCTTGATTCTATCTTTTTACTATACCATAGCCGTACTGGCGGAGGTGGGGGAAATATGAAAATGCTCTTTTTACTTAAAAATGCCTCTTTTTTTGTCTAGATGGAAAAGACCCCCATATTACTCCACTCTAAATTTGTTTTGCCTTGTTTTTGCATCCTAGCTATTTTCCGGAGCGGGACATAGTTCAGTGGTACAGCGCTAGCCTGATGCGTGGTCGATCTAGGATCGATTCCCGTCGGTGGACCAATTGGGCAATTTCTCGTTCCAGCCAGTGCTCCACAATAGGTGTAACAAAGGCCGTGGTATGTGCTATCCCGTCTGTGGGATAGGACAATGAGAGGAATTTCTGTGACATTTCAGTGTCATTCTCAATAGATAAGATGGTAAATAGAAAAGGAGGAAAAGGGGAACGAAAGGGAAAGGAAGGTGGGAGGAGGCAAAGAAATGGGGTGGGATTTAAGGTAGGTTTGATGAAAGAAGAGAAGAACGAAGGGAAAGAATGGAAGGAAAGAAAGGAAATGGGAAGGGGAGAAAAAGATAGAAAGGAGTTGAAGAGTAAAGGAAAGGAAAGAAAAATAAAAAGGATAAAATTGTTTTCTTTTTTAACTTCTCAACCATTTGTATTTCTGAATACCATGCTTAGACCTCCACATGAAAAACCATGATGGGAGTGATTAATTGCTCCCCTAATTTAGATTATGGGGAGTTATTTAAGATATTACCATTCTTATACCATATAAATTCACATGCTAACTTTCAGACCTTCGTTCAAACTTTTATGTCAAAACTGCCTTTTTTTTTCTATATTATTAAATAGTCCGATCCTCTCTTATTTCTCTCATTTATTTTTGGTCTGTCCTTCTAAAATGCTCCAAATTATATAAATATTCGACCGAGCAATCGATTCCTTTTTATGTTTGGCTAGTTAACTTTTTATTTAAAATATTCCAAAATTCTGTCCATTTTCAATCCCCATCCCTTTTGTCCCCGACCCAGTCACTGGCTAAGTCGGAGATTGTGCCCGGGAGAGACGTGCTTGAACCTTAATTGGATATAGGCACGTTAATATTATGCTCCGATAGTCCTGTCACGGGGATTCTATAATTCCCGTAACTGAATAAAACACGATTATCAAAATATCTCTCCTAACTGTATATCTATTAGATCTCTCTGTAACAGGCGGTTAAACCCTAGTATGGCTCGTCTCTAGGTATGATCAGAGATACGATCTTATATAAAGTATATATTATTATAGCACGTTTAGCTCACTAGAAACACAGCAAAGCACAATCCACTTTGGAATCTGTATTAATCTACGCTGACAAATGTACAGCCGTAGTAGTTAATTAATAACAGCAATAATAACAACCCAGAACTGATCACTTAATTAGTTAATCTCAAGGTGTCTAGTTACACAATATGCGAATCACTTCACCGTTACCCCACGTGTGATAATTGAGAAACGCTTCCAGGAGAAGTTAATTAATAAAGGAATTACAGCTCTATTCCTAACGGGTTAATTTTTAATTACCCCTAACTACTCATTCAGTAACCTTGTAACACAGAATTAATACTTAGCACAATAAAGACAATAACCTACAGTTTACCCAGGTCGTCTAGGATGACTGGCTAAGCTTTATATTACCAAATACTCGTATAATGTTAGAACAAAAAGTCTACGATTTACTTCGTCAGATGACCGAAGACACTGTCTAAAGAATATTGGTATAATACAGTATTAAAATATTTAAAGTCACATCAATCACATCAAGGTTATACACAGAGCAGAAATAATATATTTACCAAAGTCCAAACGGACTAACGTTCCCTCGGAGCCTTCCTATTCGTTCTCCTCGATATCTCTAAAACACTAGCTATTTATTATAAATCAGGATTTTGCCTGGGGGTACAAGGCGGTACCTCACGTATCATCTCATATTCTACATCTACTAGAGTCCGTATATTTCTCTCTGATCGTCAGTCTGGCTGTCGCCAACCGCGAGCAATCTCCTGGCCATAAACAGCACTACCGGAGATATTACGTAACTACTAGCCACATGGCCTCCGCACCTGGCTGAGGGTGTGTATTAGGCGTACCGATCGAGGACGGTCGCGCAGAAGTCTTACGTAACAAGTTGCCCATCTGGGCTACGGGCAATAAACTGCACACGGCCCTCTAACACAATTAAAATCGCCACAGGCGAAACAAATTTAAGAGCATGTTCCGTGACACACCCCCACCTCAAAAAGGATATTTCCTCTACTCTAGGAATAGGGAAATATACTACATTAAAACAAAGGGGTGCGTTAACCGACGCATACGGGCATTTATAACACATGTAATAATAAGGTGACTACCAGTAATCACACTGAGTCTCTGAGTCCCTGGTATACAAATAGAATATATATAAACAAAACAGAAATAAAGAATGTCAACACATTATCATAACGTTCAACTTCGGGACAGGGCATCAGCGATTACATTGGATGTGCCCTTGATATGTCCAATGGTAATTGGGTATTCTTGCAGAAGAAGACTCCATCTCAAAACTCTCTGGTTGGAGGCTTTCATTAGGATGGTCCAGTCCGTCTTCGTCTTCTTGGAACAGCACAGCTCCAGCACCCACGTCACTGGCACCCACAGCTAGCTTGAACGGCATTCGGTAGTCTGGTGCTGCCATCACGGGAGACGAGTAGCGCCTCTGCTTGAGACGGTTGAATGACTTCTCGCATTCACCTGACCAATGGAACTTCGTTTCCCTCTTTTTCAGCGTCGCACGTTTTCCAGGTCTTCTCCGACAGGCACGCTGCCGAATCGGTGTAGCGTTAGGTTCCAAGCGCACATCATGGCTTAAGGTGTTGGTAATCGTTGGAAGGTTCTGACAAATGGAAACATTGTCTTGTTTCGACGTAGTCAGCTTTGCTCGCTGGGGGTTCAAGTCTGCTAGAATCTGGCCGTTGGCCAACTTGACCTCTGCAGTCTTGACGTCATCACAGGAAATTGAGTGTCTCTCAATTTGGACCGGTCTCTCTGGAACTATCGGCAGTCTGTCAAAATAACCTTTTAGCAAATTGATGTGACAATACCTACTTTTCCTAACCCTATCAGGAGTGTTTATCACATACCCTGTCTCATTAATCTTTTTGTGCACAACATAGGGCCCGAAATACCTGTTCTGTAATGAACCCCGTTTAATGGGAAGGTACAGCAGCACCTTATCCCCTGGTTTAAATTCCCGACTCTTAGCCTTCCTATCAAACACTGATTTTATTTTGCTCTGAGCATGGCTCAGTTGCTTCCTAGCCTTCCTATCCCTAACTCTCCTATTCATTAATACTCCCTTGTCCACAGTTAACAAGGTAGTGCGAGCTGCCAACAAACTTGGATCAGCCCCCTGCTCTAGAACTAACTCTTGTCTATTACAAGGTGAATCCCCTCTATCAAACACAACTGGTTCAATTCCCCTCTGCGGGAGATCAACAGGTTCCACCACATTTAATTTGTCAGTTGACTTATCTACCATTTTACTGATAACCTCATCCACTCCAATTTCATGGCTCACACACGTATCAAACAAATCACAAATATCCTCTGCGTCTTGTGCTAACCTACTGGCCATAGCCTTAGTCTTTACACACGCAGGATAACTAATCTCATCAACCTCACACTCTTTTATGGGTAAAGGGCTGTCTTTAATTAACAGTTGGTCACATTTCGGCTGACAACACTGACTAGTCAAATCATTTCCCAACAAAACTGGATGTTTTCAACAGGCAAGTCCTTCACAACACCCATAATGACTGGTCCCGTCACAAACTTCGAACACAAGAAAACATTATGTAACCTGACAACCATATTTTCTCCAGTAACCGAGGTTAAAACCAAACTACGTCCTATGTCTGAATTTTCAATACCAGCTAAACACTCTTGCGTGATCAAACTCTGACTACACCCGGTATCTCTATAGATTGATATTGCCTTAGGACGCAACTCTTGTTTCACATCACAAACCATACCAGTGGACACATACGGGTTTACTTTCTCTGCCATGGGACTAACCATTAACTCTCTCGCTAACGGAGCTGACCTCACTAAACCGACCACTTGCGCATTATCGCGTTTCCTTTTAAAACAGTCCCCGATAAGATGGTTATCCTTTTTACAGTAACTGCACTGTGGACGAAAGGTTCGTGCATTGGCTGATAATGCAGGTCTATCCTTACTTTGCCCACCAGGTGCATTCCTGGCCTGACTAGCTGACCAACTAGATGACTCTCCCCGATAGTTACTTTCCCGGGAAAAACCTGGCTGAAATTTCTTCTTATCACCCTGTTGTAAAGAAATACCCGGTACTGCCTGAGCTTTGTGTATTAACACGTAATCATCTGCCACTATGCCTGCCTCCTCTATCTTTTTGACATCACGATCCTCTAAATGAATACGTAAGCTAACTGGTAATCCATTTTTAATGTCCTGTAAGATCAACAACTCCCGTAACTCGGTATATGACTCTACCTGATGAGACACCACCCATTTATCAAACATCCCTGCCTTCTTAGCCACAAACTCACTATAAGACTGACCCTGCGTTTTTCTCAACTCGCTATACCGTAAACGATAATCCTCAGGTCGTAATTCATACGCCCTCAACACTGCAGACTTAACTAGGTCGTACTGACTTGCTCGCTCATCACTCATTGAATTATAAGCTATACTAGCCTTCCCCTTAAACTTAGACACGGCTAACAATGTCCACTTAGACTGCGGCCAATTTAGCTGCTTAGCGGCCCGTTCAAAAAGTTGAAAGAACATGTCTACCTCCTGATCGTCAAATACAGGCACTGATCTATAAGCCTCCGACATGTTAAAACCATTTCAACTTTAACTCATGTTCCACTTTTAATTTTTCTAACTGGAATTCTCTATCCCTCTCTTCTCTTTCTCTCTCCCTTTCTCTATCCCTCTCTCTATCTTCCCTATCCCTCTCTTCTCTTTCTCTCTCTCTCTCTCTCTATCTAATGCACGTTCTTCTCTTTCGTACTCAAGTCTTTTAAAAGCTAATTGTTGTTCCACACTTAACTCATTTATCTCTATCTCTGGAACAATCTCACTGTCTTCCATAACAGGACTATCACCAAAAACTTCCTGGATAATAATTGTCCTTATATCTCCTAAGGTTTTAGCTGATGTTAAATCAATTTCTCGCTCACCCGCGATTTCAACTAACTCGGCCTTACGTGCTCGCTTAATCTCCACTACACTGAGCGTAGGCCTATCCAGCAAATTCTTATCCATGTTTAGATATGACACACTTATTATTAATTAATTTTCTAGTGAACAACGTGCTACTTCTGGTTAATTTGTAAAATTAATTTATAAAGCCCCCATTTACAAACAATACTTTTTTAAATATGCATGTCCCGTTTCAGATCCGGGACGAGCGCCCCAATTTTCTACTCCTGTCACGGGGATTCTATAATTCCCGTAACTGAATAAAACACGATTATCAAAATATCTCTCCTAACTGTATCTCTATTATATCTCTCTGTAACAGGCGGTTAAACCCTAGTATGGCTCGTCTCTAGGTATGATCAGAGATACGATCTTATATAAAGTATATATTATTATAGCACGTTTAGCTCACTAGAAACACAACAAAACACAATCCACTTTGGAATCTGTATTAATCTACGCTGACAAATGTACAGCCGTAGTAGTTAATTAATAACAGCAATAATAACAACCCAGAACTGATCACTTAATTAGTTAATCTCTAGGTGTCTAGTTACACAATATGCGAATCACTTCACCGTTACACCACACCCCACGTGTGATAATTGAGAAACGCTTCCAGGAGAAGTTAATTAATAAAGGAATTACAGCTCTATTCCTAACGGGTTAATTTTTAATTACCCCTAACTACTCATTCAGTAACCTTGTAACACAGAATTAATACTTAGCACAATAAAGACAATAACCTACAGTTTACCCAGGTCGTCTAGGATGACTGGCTAAGCTTTATATTACCAAATACTCGTATAATGTTAGAACAAAAAGTCTACGATTTACTTCGTCAGATGACCGAAGACACTGTCTAAAGAATATTGGTATAATACAGTATTAAAATATTTAAAGTCACATCAATCACATCAAGGTTATACACAGAGCAGAAATAATATATTTACCAAAGTCCAAACGGACTAACGTTCCCTCGGAGCCTTCCTATTCGTTCTCCTCGATATCTCTAAAACACTAGCTATTTATTATAAATCAGGATTTTGCCTGGGGGTACAAGGCGGTACCTCACGTATCATCTCATATTCTACATCTACTAGAGTCGGTATATTTCTCTCTGATCGTCAGTCTGGCTGTCGCCAACCGCGAGCAATCTCCTGGCCATAAACAGCACTACCGGAGATATTACGTAACTACTAGCCACATGGCCTCCGCACCTGGCTGAGGGTGTGTATTAGGCGTACCGATCGAGGACGGTCGCGCAGAAGTCTTACGTAACAAGTTGCCCATCTGGGCTACGGACAATAAACTGCACACGGCCCTCTAACACAATTAAAATCGCCACAGGCGAAACAAATTTAAGAGCATGTTCCGTGACACACGTTAATATTATGCTCCGATAGTATTGGAAGCGGAGTAATAGCCAGTGATTTCCAACTTGGTCTTGTATTTCTTAGTACCATGCTTTTGAACATAGCCAGTGATTTCCAATTTAGTCTTGTATTTCTTAATACCATGCTTTTGAACATAGCCAGTGATTTCCAATTTGGTCTTGTATTTCTTAGTACCGTGCTTTTGAACATAGCCAGTGATTTCCAATTTGGTCTTGTATTTCTTATTACCATGATTTTGAACATAGCCAGTAATTTCCAACTTGATCTTGTATTTCTTAATACCATGCTTTTGAACCATTGCCAGTAATTTCCAACTTGGTCTTGTATTTCGTAATGCCATGATTTTGAACATAGCCAGTGATTTCCAACTTGATCTTGTATTTCTTAATACCATGCTTTTGAACCATAGCCAGTAATTTCCAATTTGGTCTTGTATTTCTTATTACCATGATTTTGAACATAGCCAGTAATTTCCAATTTAGTCTTGCATTTCTTAATACCATGCTTTTGAACATAGCCAGTGATTTCCAACTTGGTCTTGTATTTCTTAGTACCATGCTTTTGAACATAGCCAGTGATTTCCAATTTAGTCTTGTATTTCTTAATACCATGCTTTTGAACATAGCCAGTGATTTCCAATTTGGTCTTGTATTTCTTAGTACCGTGCTTTTGAACATAGCCAGTGATTTCCAATTTGGTCTTGTATTTCTTATTACCATGATTTTGAACATAGCCAGTAATTTCCAACTTGATCTTGTATTTCTTAATACCATGCTTTTGAACCATTGCCAGTAATTTCCAACTTGGTCTTGTATTTCGTAATGCCATGATTTTGAACATAGCCAGTGATTTCCAACTTGATCTTGTATTTCTTAATACCATGCTTTTGAACCATAGCCAGTAATTTCCAATTTGGTCTTGTATTTCTTATTACCATGATTTTGAACATAGCCAGTAATTTCCAATTTAGTCTTGTATTTCTTAATACCATGCTTTTGAACATAGCCAGTGATTTCCAATTTGGTCTTGTATTTCTTAGTACCGTGCTTTTGAACATAGCCAGTGATTTCCAATTTGGTCTTGTATTTCTTATTACCATGATTTTGAACATAGCCAGTAATTTCCAACTTGATCTTGTATTTCTTAATACCATGCTTTTGAACCATAGCCAGTGATTTCCAACTTGATCTTGTATTTCGTAATGCCATGATTTTGAACATAGCCAGTGATTTCCAACATGATCTTGTATTTCTTAATACCATGCTTTTGAACATAGCCAGTGATTTTCAACTTGATCTTGTATTTCTTAATACCATGCTTTTGAAAATAGCCAGTGATTTCCAACTTGATCTTGTATTTTTAATACCATGCTTTTGAACATAGCCAGTGATTTCCAACTTGATCTTGTATTTCTTAATACCATGATTTTGAACATAGCCAGTGATTTCCAACTTGATCTTGTATTTTTAATACCATGATTTTGAACATAGCCAGTGATTTCCAACTTGATCTTGTATTTCTTAATACCATGCTTTTGGACATAGCCAGTGATTTTCAACTTGATCTTGTATTTCGTAATTTCATGCTTTTGAACATAGCCAGTGATTTCCAACTTGATCTTTATTTCTTATTACCATGATTTTGAACATAGCCAGTGATTTCCAACTTGATCTTGTATTTCTTATTACCATGATTTTGAACATAGCCAGTGATTTCCAACTTGATCTTGTATTTTGTAATACCATGATTTTGAACATAGCCAGTGATTTCCAACTTGATCTTGTATTTCTTAATACCATGATTTTGAACATAGCCAGTGATTTCCAACTTGATCTTGTATTTTTAATACCATGATTTTGAACATAGCCAGTGATTTCCAACTTGATCTTGTATTTCTTAATACCATGCTTTTGGACATAGCCAGTGATTTTCAACTTGATCTTGTATTTCGTAATTTCATGCTTTTGAACATAGCCAGTGATTTCCAACTTGATCTTTATTTCTTATTACCATGATTTTGAACATAGCCAGTGATTTCCAACTTGATCTTGTATTTCTTATTACCATGATTTTGAACATAGCCAGTGATTTCCAACTTGATCTTGTATTTTGTAATACCATGATTTTGAACATAGCCAGTGATTTCCAACTTGATCTTGTATTTCTTAGTACCATGCTTTTGAACATAGCCAGTGATTTCCAACTTGATCTTGTATTTCTTAATACCATGATTTTGAACATAGCCAGTGATTTCCAACTTGATCTTGTATTTCCAACTTGATCTTGTATTTCTTAATACCATGATTTTGGACATAGCCAGTAATTTCCAACTTGATCTTGTATTTCTGAAAACCATACGTTTATTAATAGTCAGTATTTTGCAATTTGATTTTATAATTCTGAAAATCATGCTTTTGGACATAGCCAGCGGTGGTTGTCTGGCCCAAATAGTCTTATGTTCTCGGGAAATCGCGTGCCATGAGTTGAATATGTACCACCTGTAACAGTAAAAACAAAAATTACATTCAGCAAACCTACCGTGTATAACATTAAAAACATTACGTACATCCAACAAACCTACCGTGTATAACATTAAAAACATTACGTACATCCAACAAACCTACCGCGTATATAACATTAAAAACATTACGTACATCCAACAAACCTACCGCGTATATAACATTAAACAAGTCGGCACGTGATCCAGCAAACACGCCCTGTATATCTTATAAAAGATAACATTTCTGTTGCCTCAAAATCTTCGACTGCTCATTTGAACCAGTTCATCATCTTCTGGACCATATATTACACCAAAACAGATGTGATTTGTTTTAGTTGTTTGTTTCTTTTTGGGTGGGTTTGGTCAATGATATTCATGATATTTTGTAGGAAAAAAATCGTTAATTTATCACAGCGATATTGATTTTATAGCTTTAAAAATAAGTCTTTAAAACAAATTTAAAGCTGTGCTTATTTGTTGTTGTTGTTTTTGTTTGTTTGTTTGTTTTTTTAAATCGAGAGTAAAGTTCATCTCAGTTGCTAGAGCGATCGCTTGAGTTGCTTACGTCGTGGAATCGCCCCACCCTTGCTCGTTGGACCCATTGTGTTTTAAGTCCTATGACTCACTGATATATCAAAAACCGTGGTATGTGTTGTCCTTTCTGTTGGAAAGTGCATATGGAAGAAGTAGCGGGTTTCTATATGTCAGCATTCTCAAATGTTTGACATCATTATGTCCTAGTGCTGTCGATAAACGAAAAACAAGAGTTAAATATATTTGTTTTTAACCATTACAGTACTAACTTTACAACAAAAATCAGTACTCTGGAAAGTAGTACCAGTTTTTATCTAATCAGTTGTCAGATATGTAGCTGGAAAGACGTGCTATCTTCCTGACAGATGGTTCTGTTTAATACGTTCATCCTCCAGAGATAAACATTCGGATGGAGCTTCTGTTTTGACGAACTTTTGAACCCCTTTTTCTTCTGCACACATAACCCAAGCATCAACAAACGAAGCCGGAACGTTTGAACCTTTGTGGCTGAGAGTGTCGCTACGGTTAGATGTTTGGCAATTACTGACAGTTTTCGGCCGGAATTCAGGCTAGAATTTAGAGAAGTGCAAACACGTCTGTTTGTTTATCACAGGGGAGTGAATTTAGAAACCAGGGAAAGCCATACGTATAAATAATAACCGACATCGGATATGGCGCAGTGGCAAAACCATCAAGTTTTAAAGGTGCGGTCTCGACTCGCCTACAACAAAACATCTTCTACTGATGCAAAACACAAACACAAGTACAGTTATAATTAACTCACTATCTCGCCTCACCATGATATAACATCGTTTTCTAATGAAAAACAACAAAACCCAGTGACGGATCCAGAAAATCCATTTAGGAGGGGGCCCCAGTGACATGAGGTGGAATGCCAAAAGAACTTTGGAGGAGTTTTGGAGGGATCATAAAAAAAATGAAAATTAATATATAATAAACTTATAACTATCGCAAAATTTAGGGGGTGGGGTGGGGGTGGGGGCCCTAGATCCGCCTCTAACACCTAACACAACAACAGTTTTAATCAAATTACTAGTTCGTCTCACGATAAAATAACATTTACTCATCAAAAGCCGTGGTATGTTTGTATGCGGGTTTCCTCTAAAACAAAATGTCAGAATTATCAATAACCTATGATTAATAATCAATATTAATTCTCAAAGGTACATGTGTTTTAAGAAAGAAAGAAAAAAGAAGAAGAAGCATTTTGTGATACTAGAAACACCAGGATGACCAGAAACACTTTGGATGTACAGGAATGGATAATCTAAACAATAAAATCTAAGTAATGTGTGATTTCAGGATTAAGATGGAGAATAATAAGCGTTGTGTGTCCTAGCCAACGCTTTCTATACGATGACATTGGAATTAATGTAGATGGTCTGTTTCAAATAGTTAAATTATTAAATAAAACTAATTATATAAAATAAACTGAAGATTGCCTCTTTTAAACCAGTAGGTAGTGGATTTGTAGCACAGTGTTAGCGTAAATCTGAGAGGAGATATATGATACATAGCTGGACCTCTCTCCTGGACATAACACCCCAGACATCTTTGAGCCCACGACATCATGCTGGAACCTCATTTTAATATAAGCTATAATAATATTTATTCACCATGTGGTTCAAAATAAAAACTGACATAATATTGTGTATGAATGCATCACACCTCAGTTACTCCAATGTTCACACTTGATACTAATATTGAGAGTACGTTCAATGTGACGACGTCTTGTTAATGGGGCGGGGTGTTTTTGTTTTGAGATATTTTATTGATCAAAAAAGAATCAAAAGGATTGCACAAGAGGCAGAGCCTATATAAGTGCTCTCCTAAACAAGATGGACATCAGACAATATGGCCTCAGATTACAGTTATCTTCCCATTTGGTTGTCCAAAATCCGGAAGTTTCACCGCGCAAGTAGTCTGCTGTTTGACTGTGATTATTTCATGGCAGACAGCTATGAAGTGGCAACTGTTTGACTGAAGTGACAGGGGATAGCATGTAGTTTGTAAACATGTGTAACTTGTTGACATTGAAGACTTGTTTGTGGTAATTCCGGCCCATGCAAAAGTAGTGCTTTTTGTGTAAAATGAGTGTACTCCGGCCTGGTTTAGAGGGTGTGTCTGTTTAAACCAATATGCTGGGAGAAAGAGCTGGACAACAGGGGTTGTCCTTTTCAGGGTATGTGTCCCCCATGCAGGCAAAGGTACATACAAAACTTCACGGGCCTGCTGATATTATAGCCACTAAGGCTATATAGAAACATATAGCGAAATTAATTGTGGTCTGAGGCCATATAACCCGCCCCGGAAGTGGTCACTGGCGAAGTCAGAGGCTAGATCCGGGGCGGGCGTGCCTGAACCCTTGTGGATAGGGACACGTTAATAGAGTTGCCCGTTGCCCGTCAGACAATATTCATAATCATATATATCTAAAGCATAATAACAATGTCCAATGGCATAAAATATTTAACATAATTAATATTTTTTAATATATAGTAATAACAGGTAGAGAGTAGATAGAATAGAAATGGGATAGACGGGCGGGTGTAACTTAGCGTAGTAAGATCGATCGCCTTCGATGGAGTCCTAAGCAGTGTTGTATGTCAAAGACGATGGTATGTACTGTCCAATCTATAAGGAAGTGCATATAAAATATCTCGTGAGTTCTATTTTGTTTCTTTGTTTTGGTTCTCTCTTGATCAAGTGTATCAATAACCATAATGTTAGACACCAACTAGACTTAGTTTCAAATGTGTTTAGGTATCGTTAAAGTCACAGAACCACGTTTTTAAACACTACGATATATTTTTCACTATTAGAGCGGTTTTCGATAATTTGAATTAGAAATAACTTCCACTTTATTGTTTAGAATATTCATTTTCGTACTCACTACATTTCTGTGTTTTTGCAATACCCCGAAATAAAATTATTTTCTCACAATTAACGTACCTCTAAGAAGTAACGGTTATTGAGCCAAGCTCTAGTCTATTTCCCAGTTTAATCCTCATAGACTTTATTTTCACTCTATTATAACTTTATCCAGATGTGTTACAGGTTTGTAGATTGACTAAATTGTTTGTCCATTTTCACGGGCTGAAACTCGGGTATGCGCTTTAACTGGAATCTCTCTTCATTCCTGTTACTGATACAGACTAGGGGCTTCCTCAAAACCTGACAGTACTACTCCAAGCCTTTGACAAGCCCTGAATAATGGCTATACACTGACTAAGCTACTTTGTCCCCCCCCCCCCCCCCCCCCGACCTCCCCTCCCGTCCGTGTCCGATTACACAACCTCCCCTGCACTGACCTGTGTCTGAAATAGCACCCGCATGGGTCAGTATTGGCGTTATCTTGCTGTGCTGCGTGATACAAATTCCACAACGCCGCACAACCTAATCTGCCATCCGCTAAGATGTTCTGGCGGTCTCGAATAAGATCATGAGCTCGCGCCAAAAGGCGCCCCCTGGCGGTCCGTATCTGAAACCACCTGTTCCACCGGCTCCGTTGGTTCTTAGCTTGCAAAGCTGCTTCGTTTAGTTACAAACCAGTTAGTGATTGCGGTCGTCCTAGATCTAGTAAGTTTCAGGGGCTGATCCGCAAATTAGTACTTTAGGGAGGAATTGCATGATTTCTGTGCATGTCTGGCAA